>NC_064284.1:59918628-60074306 GCF_019186545.1 Solanum stenotomum | reverse complement strand
TTGAGACACGCTCTGTTGTGGTCCACTTTTGGGACTTGTACTCTTTATTAGATAGCTCTGTACTAGTGACTTCCAGGTTCTGGGAGGGATTTCTGTATATATTTATTTTGGGTTGCTTCCGCTTTGTTATCCTTGTTTAGATTATTATTTTCGCTAGTTTCTGCCCTTTTGCTCATTGCTTGATGTTCTGGGTTACGGGTTGGCTTACCTACTGGTAGGGTATAGTAGGTGCCATCATGACTCGAGAAATTGGGTCGTGACAATTCCAGTTGAAAATAGTGAAAATTACCTTAGGTGACCTTTGCACTTCCTCAAAATGTTCTTGCATAATATGAGCAGTTTTGAGGAATTTTCTCCATTTACAATGATTTACCCCATCATAGCGGCCCAATCCCTCTATAGAGACAACCTTATAGCGAAAATGCCCGCTATTTGCGCTGGAATCCTCCATCTCCATTGTCCCCAAGCTTGGACCATCCTAGGAGGATTTTTTGAGTAACCCTCATCTCTTTTCCAACTGAAGATGAGGAGCCAAATTATAAAATTCCTAGTTGCTAGGTTTTAGTCTCATTATAACGGCCTAACAACCACTATAGTGAGCGGTAACATTCCTGCTATGGCGGAGTAACATCATTCCGAACCAAATTCAAAGTTTTGAGATTTTCGTCATGTCACACTTAATTAATTTGACAGTGTGTTTTAAAAAAAATTAGGTTTCCATAACGAGATGACTTTTAAATAATGATAGAACATGTCATTATAATCATTTTCCTATAAGAAAAGGACTAGCCAAATATGGAGACTTTGTGCTTTTCTTTTAGGAAATTTTTTTTTTAATTATGGTAAGAAATTAGGGTAAATACCCAACAATACTCCCTAGTGGCCTGAATTTCTGAAAAAATAAATTTTATTCCACCTTCTTCACATAATCTTCAATAGATTGAATCTCCTTTAATAAATCTATGTCTCAACATAGAGAACCTCTGTGAAAAAGTTTCTTCAACAAAATCTTCATTATTGTCAATTAGGTTGCGGCTAGAAGCCTAGAACTGAACACGCCAAGATGAACACCCATTTATAATTGGCTTTGATACCACTTGTTAGGGCCAAAATTATTTGGTTTGGTGCGGAAGCTAACAAGCAAACCTCAAAAGTCCATGAGTAAAAATGTATGATTAAATGTATGGATTGTTAATATAGTGAATTTATGCTTTAATTTACTTTTAAGACATTACACAAGGTCTTACATCTTAGTAAAAATTATCTATATCGAAATAAATTTAATTGAATTGAGAGAATAATTTAGATAAATCACGTTCATTATGTCTCACTTCAAACATAAACCCAATTTAATTGCATGTAGTAGTAAGTGAACTTAATCAGATGATATTTAAGAAAACTAGGTACTACATTAAACATAAACTCATTTTAAAATACTACTAGGAATTAAAAGATCCATATAGATCACCAAGTACACAACATTGTTTTCGATAATCTAATAATGAAAAATTAACCCTTCTTAAATTGCATAATGAAAATTCATAACTTCAACACCCGTCAANCCCCCCCCCCCAAAAAAAAAAAAAAAAAACCAACACTACCTCAAATAAAAGAAAAAGGAAAGGAATGATCTAACAAAGATAAATAGCAACAATATTTGTTGAATGGTTCATATGTCGTCATTCTTGGGTGGAGAAAAGTTCATGTTGTCAAAGTTGAGATACTGGTCCATGTCCATATGCTCCTCATCTTCCTGAGCCTCTGCAGGTTCCTTAAGCCTCTTCAACTCAACTTTCAGCTCTTCAGTTTGCACTGCAATCGAGGTGAATAAAGTCTAAGATTTCAAGCTAATGAATTCTTGATTCTGGCAAGTTAATTTTTTTAACTTACTAGCTAGGTTATTAATGATCTCTATATTTTCAATAAAAATTTAAGACAAATGTACAAGATTTGAACCAAATATATTGTGTTTGGCTAAAACTGACACAAACATGCTAGCTTTGTTGCAAATAAATTTTTGGTACGTAAGCCATAAAATGGAAAAATAAAATCAAAACAATATGATATGATACAAAGAAATGTGTACTATTATTTGACGTATTAATCACTATATAATATGTTTTTATTATTATTTCATGAATAATTTTTATATTATTGTTCCTGCATAAATGTAAAGTAAAAAAAAATATTTTTGTTGGAAACGAAATATATATATACCAGTGAGTAAATTAGATTTGTTAGTGATGCTATCCAATTGTACTCGCAACATTTCATTCTCCAGCTGCAACTTCTTTTTGTTGTCTTTCTCATTTTCTATTTTTTGTCCCACAAAAGCTATTGTATCCTGCACCAGTACACATAGGAGATATTTTTTAAGCGCTAATAATTATAGTGAAACAATCAACCTATTGATATTGAAAGACTCATTAAACTCTTATGCACCTCGAGTGAATCATGTCACTCAGCATAACATCATCATTTTATTTATATATGAAACATAAGAAATGAAAAGAAATTATATATTATTAGGTATCCATAATCTAGTGTATCGAAAACAACCTCCGTACCTTACAAAGATAGGATTGTGATCTGCATGCGTATATTTTATACCTTATTTAGATTTTATTTCTGTATATATTGGGTATGTTGTTGTAACTGGTACACTTAGTCTAGAGATTAATTTAATTTATGTTCAAGTATGATCACATGTTGAAAAATGGAAACGTATGTACTTAATTTATCATTTAACAAATGAGTTTTGAAACAACATCATTTTAATTAGGATTCGTTCTATTGATTTTGATTTTGATTTTTTCTTTTTCTAACCCTAGAATTATGTCTGAAGTAGTACTACTAGCAATTATTCAAAATATTGGATGAACAAAAGATTAAAATAATTATATATAAATGAATTTGAGTAGCAATTGATATAATTCGATCTATTAATTAGTGTTATTTATTTATTTGCTTACTTTTTTATATGTTAGAATTGTCTAAATATATTTGTGTGCGCCATTGAATTTTAATAAAACCATCCAAGAAAAAAAATCAAATAATGAATCAAAAAACATTCTAATAAAAACTCTTCATGTAAATTTTATTACCTCAAGATCTTTGGCCTCTTTTTTCAACTCATCTATGTACTCAGTCCTCCTCATCCTAGACCTTTGGGCAGACAATCGATTTGATATCGTTCTACAAGTTACGATTCCATAAGAATTTTTCATCAAAAATTATAAACATGAGTCAGAAATTCACATTTTTTAAAGTAGTGTCAATAAAAATAGACGTGTGTGTATACCTTCTAAACTTCTTCAAGTTCACATTGGGGTCTACTTGACCATTTTTTAGTTCCAAATTCATAGCTTCTTCCAGAGTTGGAATCCTCTTAACTGATTCATATTCAATTGGAGTTTTTAAAGACAAACCCAAATTAGGCTCATCAGATCTGTTTCGTTTCTCATTCATTTTTTCTTCCATAATTTTTGTTGAATCACCTGAGGAGCATTGAATAAAAATCCCCAAAAAAGAAACATTAGCAAAAAAGGAAATAAAATTGATAAAGAAAATGAATTATGAAGTGAAAGAACTAATATATGTATACCTCTAATTAAAGAATGATGCTTTACATTTTTTGTGGTTTTGCAATGGCATAACTAGATATCTTTATATAGAGATGGTAAAATGATTTTTTTTCACTTGGACAGTCTGTCATCTTGTAAACTAGATTTATATAATTAGAATCTTTTGTAGAAAGGTAAGTAAATTAATTATTTGCTATATATATATATATAAATATAGGTAAATTTACATAAATTCCATTAGTTTATGAGGTTATTACTTAGTACATTCTAATTTACAATATTATAAATATGACCAGATTTTGGTGTGTCCGGATACATGTATCTCGAAATATATGAAGTCAAAATTAGGTGTAATTTGTTCTAGATATACTGTATCAAAGTGGATTCGCATGTATCTAGACATATAACAAATCTAACTCACCACTCTCCTCTGTATCTATCCAAATACATACGAATTGCACCACATACATGTATCTAGTAGTGTAATTCACATGTAACTGTGATACATGACTATCTCCCTCCCCATATCGCTCGCCTCCCTCCCCTTCTCTCTTGCCTCTCTCCCTATTTTAGAGTGTCTGGCAGCAAACAAATGTGTATTTATAATTAAGTGTATCTTCCTCAATATATGGTAGGAAATTGTTAGTTAGTGATAAGATACATAATTATTTGAAAGTATAGGTAGAACTAGTATATATGGTATGGATGCATGTCAAATAATGCAGTTTAAACTTAAATATGTCACAAGCCTCACCCGTTGTGAGTGGCACCCACACTAAATTCCCCATGGGAGAATCAATCACCTACTAAAACACACACAGTTATACAACTAGAAGTAATAGTTTTAATCGATAAAATCAAGTTTCATAGCAAAAATCCATTATCATAAAACAATTACAGATTTAAACCCTAGAACCTAAGAATTGTGTACCAAAGCATCTACTAATCTAGAATATGGAGATGTAACCTCAAAAATACAAGAGAGTCTAAGTCTGGAAGATGGAGTAGTAAAGTAAGGCAGATCTATGGAATCACGGACAAAGTAGCTTACCATGGGATACAAATTACGTGGGATTCACCATTCAGGTCACGTTGTAGCCGCCTAAATATGCCATGTAATGAGCAAAGAAAGAGCAAATGTTGTATCAATATACAAAACCACAGTGTACTGCTAGTATTGTCACGCCCCGAGCCTACACCCTGGGCGGGACCGGCACTCGGAGACCATCGCTGGCCCCAAGCGGACCCTTGGCCTAGCTTACTTAACTCAGCGGAAGACTCAACTCAACAGAATAAACTCAATGCAATAGTTTAAATGATAACATCTTAGCCAAAATGGCAACTTATGTCTCAAAACAAAGTATCTGCAAATACATAGATGAGAGACTCAATACTAATTGTCTGACTGTCTATTAAGCCTCTATAATACTGAGATGGATGTTGGGACAGACCCCACAACATCCTAATAAAGAAAAAAAACTAGGAAAGCGAAATAAAAGAGTCCTCCGGAATGCAATGAGGCTCACCACTGACTCTGGACTGTTCAACTGGATCAACGGCGCACTGGATGCTGATCCTGGTTACCTGCGTCTGCATCATAATAAGATATAGGCCAATTGGCATCAGTACATTGAATGTATGAGTATGCGAGTTGGAATGCTAACAACAACTTAAGCTTGAAAGGAGTACAAAGGAACACTTACCTTGGCTCTATTTAACTCATGAATAACTTAATTCAAAATAAATCAATGAAACACATGGAATATATGAAAAATCTTTATAAAACAACTGAAAACAACCTTAGTTCGTTAAAGACAAAACAATAACAAACTTAACTTTACTCATTTAAAAAGTAATATAACTTTTGTGGGAGCTTCTCTAACCGACAACCATCACTATGAGCCTAAGTGATGGTACAACATTTTACCTCACGTTGCCAAGGACCGTCCTATACCTTGCCATCGGTATAGAACCTGAACTACTAAGTGGATCCACTAGTCTATGCTAAAAAGCACTAAGGAATCATCTAAAAAGTATGATCCTTTCCTTGCCCATGATGGCTACATGGTTTATGGAGACTTGAGTTAATATGAACTCGCATCCCCATATCGGTGCTCAATACTACTCCCAAAAATATACTTAGCTCATATGTTTAAAAACAATCTTCTTTCTTTGGTTTGAGATAATTACTCAAACCTTAGCTTAAAAGCTCTCTTGGAATCGATGTTCCCTTTTCTTGCTCAAATGTGAAAACATTTATAAACTCTTTGGGAATACTTAGTTCCCTAAAAGCTTTTTGAGAAATGAACTCAACTCTTTACTCGTTGATTAACTTGAAACTTAAGTCTTAAAACAAAGTCAGAACATTTGTAAAAGACCCTTGAAAACTTTGATGAACTTCACTTGACTTGACTCTTAACTTTACTTGAATTTACTCTTTACTTTCCTTGAATTTGAATTATGGATTCAAGGATTATGACTTATGATAGGAAAGGACTCTTGATATTTAGGAATGATTTGGAATAGCTAAACTTGAGAAAAGCTACAAAATCACCGTCTTGGAACATATCCGCGACGCGGAGGTGTTTTAAATAATTACTCACGAAATTAAATTTTGGGACAGAGGAGTCCACGTCCTCTTTGCGACGCAGAGCAGATTTTTGTTCATAGGGGAACAAGTCCGCGATGCGGACTTGTTTCATGAACCTTACTCAACTTTTTCCTTCTTCGATCTTCAGCCTCAAACCACCTAAATTCTATTATCTTCCTCAAATTCATTTTAGATCCCGATACCCAGCGTATGTACTCAAGAACCTAACTCAAAGTAACTCTAAAACACAATGTAAAGATCTCGGAAACTCCACAATTCAACCCAATTCAAGAACAACATTCAAATTCAAGAATTCATGTCAAGAACA
The DNA here is from genome assembly GCF_019186545.1 of Solanum stenotomum. Lineage (NCBI taxonomy): Eukaryota > Viridiplantae > Streptophyta > Magnoliopsida > Solanales > Solanaceae > Solanum > Solanum stenotomum. The sequence continues at coordinate 60,067,804 of NC_064284.1, read as the reverse complement.
TCAACTTTCAAACTCTTTTAGGACGAACTGCACTAAAACTAAACATGTTTGGTGTGTAGGTGAATGAACCCAATGCTGTGAGAGACTCACATACCTTGTAGGATCAACTCCTTGGCGAATCCACGACCAAAATCGATCGTTCTTGGCAAATCTTGTTTTTCATCTTCTCCTTTCTCTTGCGTTCTTTCTCCAAAAGCCCTAACTCTATTTTTCAAAAGCGTAAACTGAACCAACTCAGTTTTTGACCCTACTTAATTTACTAAAGACGGATTTAATTAATTGGGTAAGGAAAAGACCAAACTACCCTTTTAAACTCCGGATTGGGCATTTCTTCATTCGAACAGCCCAACTTACAAAGGACGTAACTCACTCATAAGAACTCGGAATCGTGCAAACTCGGCGGCGTTGGAAAGATAAATCCAAGAGATTTCCAACCATATCTGGAAATACACCTAAATCATCCTGAGCTAGGAGTTATGGTCGATTTAAGTTGACCAAAATCTCAACTTTACATTACTTAAAAATTTCCAGATTTCCTTATACTTTCCAAAAATGATTATTTTAAGTTCGTAGCTTCTTTCTAGCTATTTCAAGTTGCGAGACGTTGCAAGTATCATGTCTAGCTCCAAATATACGAATCTAAAAAAAATAACTAAAGCATAGTAGAGACAAGATAACACACAACAACCAAGTCAGCAATACAACACGACTCTTAATCACCAATCACGACTTAACAATTGTATGAAGCATATCCCATATGATTACAAACAACCCCGGTTCACTCAAGGAACCAACATACAAGAGAACAATCAAATGTGTACTGTAATGACCCTCATGATCATTATAGATGAGTTATTATTGAAAGAAAACAAAGGAGAAAACTTTTGGTTTGATGAGTTAAAAATTTTAGGTTAGGCTAGGCTTGGACAGAATTTGAGTGACATGAGGTATAGGGAAATTCGGAGAACGGATTGGGTGAAATGTCTAAGTAAGTTCTAATTTTCTTGTCACTAAGACATTAAGGAATCCATAGGGCTCTTTAGAAGTTAATTCAGGTAAGTATAAATCCTGACATCGAACTTGGGGTGAAAGGGTTAGTTTAGGACGTTAAGGTTCATATGTATGTTGTAAAATAGGCTCTTTTCGGGAGATTTCTGAGTTTTTATCTCGTAGAAGCTGCTATAGAAGGTGAAACACCGCTATAGCATTGGAATTAATTCCCGCTATAGCGGAAGGTCCCGTTACAACGGAGAGTCCTGCTACAGGGACACTGCAATAGCTTGATGGAGTTGCTAAAATGAGGTTACTCACATTTAATGCAGAAAATTCCCAAAACCGCCCATTGTTCAGTAAGATATTTCGGGGAAGAGCAAAGGTGACCTAGGCCGAATTTTCTCTATTTTTCATTGTTATCATTGGTGAAGGTAAGTAACTACTCCCTTAGCTTGGCAACTCAATTATCGGCCTTGGAATCTATGGTGGTTACCTTAGGGGAGGGTTTGAGTTGGTATAATGAAGGAAAAACCCTAGTTTGAGTATAATTATCATGGAATTTTCTTGGGGTTGGGATTTGGGTATAATCCGGGTATTTGTAGGCCATTTGGGTCTGATTATGTGTATACTTACTGTTAGTAGACAAAGAACAAGCTAGGTATCATAACAAGGGGAAAGTTCAAGTTCTTTAGAGCATTCTCGGCTTGATTTGAAGTAGGTGATGATTGTTTATTTTCTGTTTATGTTATGTTCTTGTTAACTGCTTCGTTAGTATTGCATACATACTGTCTGGTTATGGAAATTGAAGAAATATAAGTTGAAATGTTAATTTTTTCCAACTGCATTCAATAAATTTGTTTACTTGGGTGTAAAAGTGTGATTGTTATTCATTGTGATTGTGATTGTTGGTTGGCTCGGGTACCACGCCTGGTATAGGATACTCCCATGGTTGGCACGAACATCATGTTTGGTATGAGATATCTATATGGTTGGCTCAGATACCATGTTGGTACAAATTAATAAAGGTTAGCTTGGGTACCACACCTGGTACATTGACTATTTGTGTGTGGGTTCCATGAGAGAATCGGTTGTCTTGTTGTAATCTTGTTGCTCATATTTATTGTGAATGTCAATTCAAGGAGAGGACTAGGAATCTGAGCTATGTTATGATTATGGTATTAATTGTATGTTATCTCGTTTATTAAGTTATTGTTACTTGTTCATATTTCGTATAACTGGTACTGGGCGATGATCCTAGTAGTATATTATGGATTTTGTGGACTAATATTGTACTTTCTCTTTCTTTGTTGAGTACCAGGCATATTTCAGTGGTTGTTTTGCGATCACAACTTTGATCCTAGCATTAACTGAATCCAAGGGTGATCTACTTCTTTCATTCTGTCATATATGCATCTTGTTTTTATAGTCCATTTTACAGACTCAAACTCCTTTTAGTTCTTTTGTTTTGTGGTTGCATCCTCGTATTCTAGACTATGTCAATATTTGGTACATGAATTTCAGTTTTTAGGGGTTCTTACGCAATTTTTTATTACTATGGTTTTTAATTTATGAAACTTGTCTTGTTCTTAAGTGTTGAAACTATTTCCTTTTTGTTACTCAGTGATGTATGTTAGTAATTATTTGGTTCTCCCTCGAAGGATTAGTATGAGTGACACTTAGGGAAGGTCAAATTCGTGATATATACCAAGCATGGTACACAAGCCAACCGAAGGATATCTACTACCAAATGTGATACCCGAGTCAATCGATAATGCATACTAGGTGTGGTACCCAATCCTACCGACAGTCACACAACACACAATGACACCATAATAAACACATGTATATTAAAATACATCATTGCCTGATATTGTGAACAAGTTATCATTTCAATTTCATTTCTTTTATCTTCCTAACCATGCATTGTAAAAACAATACTATAGAAATAGTTATCATGCATACATTACATAACTTGCAAACAATCAACCATCATCTACCTTGAATTAAGCCTTGAAATTGAAAGCTCTAATAGACTTGATCTTTTCCTTTGTTACAAATCCTAGCTTGTTCTTAGTCTACAAATAATAATACAATTACAATAATCAATTGTCAATGACCTAATTATGTAATGACCTCCAGGTTATTTATGTGTTAATGCCTCATGTCCATAATTTGACTCTAAGTCATTTATGACTTTCTGAGACTGACAATTCATTCACCTGGTCTTTCGCTTAGTTTTAGTAGAAGTTATATTGTTTTGGAGCTTTTCAATCTTTAATAGTTAGTTTTGATAAAAAGTTCAAGAAGATAACCTCATAATCTACTTCTGACAATTTTATCATCTCTGAAATGGTCATTTTAGGCTAGTAGCATACTCGACATGACTCCTGAGGCTTTTAGTGTAAGTATGTGCGATTATGCATTTGAAGTTTCAAGTTTAGGCCTAAGTTTAACTTTAGTCATAATTTTGAGTAAAGGATCTAGGAAGAGAATTATGTCAGCATGGTTAGCTTCACAATGTTGAGTTTGGTCTAAACGACCCTTTGTATGGATCTCGTGGCTTCTGGGCTGATTTCGAGTCCCTTTGTGGATTTTGGCTTCAAATGAAGTTGGGGTGTGGGACCAACTTCTTGCTAAGATAACCTCGTATGAGAATTTTGACTATTCTTTTGAGTCCGGAATATCGAATTGTTGCATATCTTATTTGTGTGCACGAATTCCTAACAAATTCGAAACGCCTCATTAAAGATTCCAAACTTTCCAAACCAGCTGATATGCATCAACTGGTGTAGGATTTCATGTTCGTTGGCCGTTGGATGCGTTCATGGAAGTCAATTGACCTTAGGGCCATGTTCGCAAGGCAGTGACTGAGATCGTGAAGCCCGCATTCACGGAATCGCTGGCCGTGTTTGTGGATGCATGGGTCCCTCTTGGCCGTGTTCGCGGGGCACTTTTTGCGTTCATGGAGGACCTTCTGCGTTCGCGAAGAAAAGCAAAAACTGTTCTTATTTAAAGACCAGTCGCGAGTCAACTTTCTTACAATGCTTCAAAATGTGTTTTCTTGGTCATTTTAGCTCAGAAATTACTAATTTGAACTCCCACGTTTCTGTATTTGTCAAGGCTTTGTGGTGAGGTGATTGGATTGCATTGAGGACCCTTCGTTTGAGGTGAATTATGCGTTGAAGTTGTTGTCCCTCCTCTTTTTGGTGTTTAAATTGTGAATTCCTCACATGTTTGTTGTGTTGGTTGTTTAAGGCCTCGAATTATGTTCAATTTCGAAACACAAATTTTACGCATAGTTAAAGACCTCTTACCGGAGTCAATTTTGGAAATTTTGGTACAGGTCCCATAATTCCCATTTGACTCCAAAATTGATCCAATTCCGTTTATGTGATTTTGGTGTCTAAACGACCATAATGACATTGTTATACTATTCTTGATAGCATGATAGTGTTTGGAGGGCGTACGGGAAAGGAAAAGCTCTAGCTTTGTGATTTGGAGTGAGTATGGTTGGCCTCTAGGTAGGCTACAAGTTCATTTCTATTTAGATTAAGCCTGAATATGTGAATTCATGATGATTAGCGATAAATTGCAGGGGGTATCTAAGTATTCCTACTTTCTCCTTAGAAACCATCTTTATCGATATTATCTCGAGGGTAGTACCATGTTAGTTGGGATTATATGTGTATTGTTATATGTTGTTATGATTTGCTTGTGTTTTTACTTATTGTTTGAAGCATGTTCAGCCTTAGTCTAGGATAGCCTAGGATTGACTTAGACTCGCAAGCCTTGTAACATTATTATGTCTCCGACGTCGTTCCGAATGGACTAGGTCCTTGTAAAATAGAATAAAAGACTTGGGTATGATAGTATGAGCCTTAGTTTAGGCTCTTGCGCAGCTTGTTAGCCCTCTCTGTCTTCTCTCCCCATTTCTATAGTGTCGATGCATTACCAGAGGTTTTGCGCTTTCTTGGAATTGGTGTAGTTCAGGCTTGGATCTTTTTTGTGATCATTTACGAGTGGACTTCGATGCACGGTGGCTTGGAGCCTACTTGAGATCCTCTACGGAGTAAACACACTCCCGAGTCACTCTTGCTAGCTAGACGGTTTACACCTCTAAGAGTGGACTGTCTTGTTGGGTAGCCTAGATTGATTGACACTATTGCTTGTTGGGCTGAGAGTTGATTGGTTACGTTGTTACTTGGGCTGGGAGCCCGACAAATGTTTTTGGATTCGGATTTGGGTTACTCTTCATTTTTGTAGTCTGGGCTATTTTGTGCACTTGTCTGCCTTTGATGCCTATTGAGTACCATTTTTTGGTACCCATGTTACACTCTACATCTTTTTCGTTATGCAGATCTTAGTACCACCTACAACGATGATCATTCGTGTCATCGTTTGTAGCTTTTGGATATTGGAGACGAGGGTAGCAGTTGACGTTTTGGATCAACATGTCTCCTTTTGTACTTATGTTAACTAGTCTTTTGTCTTTGAGGTGACTTGTTGTGGTCCACTTTTTGGACTTGTATTTGTTCATATTAGACAGCTCTGTCCTCGTGGCTTCCAAGTTCTGGTAGGGATTCTATTATATATAGGTTTTAGTTTTGCTTCCGTTTCTATCTTTTCTTATTATTAGTGTTATTTTTTTAGTTAGTTCTACCCTTATACTCATTATTTGTCGTTTTTGTGTACGGGTTGGCTTACCTACTGGTGTGTTATAGTAGGTGTCATCATGACTCAGAAAGTCGGGTCGTTATAAGTTGGTATCATAGCCCCAGTTTCACTGGTCTTACTTGTATAGAGCTAATACCTAGTAGAATCCTACAGATTTCAGATTCACTAGCCCCGTTGAATTAATGAGATTTGAGATAGCCTTAAACTAATAATTTGGCCAGCACATAAAAATTCTGAATATTTTTATGTTATCTAACTAAAGCACTCTGAGAGTGTGTTTGGATTGACTTATTGTAAGTGTTTTTAACTTTTAAGTACTTTTTAATTTCTAGTTGTGTTTACTAAGACTGAAAGTACTAGAAACTTTTTTAGAGTTTTTGGGCCAAAACATCCTTCAACTATACTCTATGTTTAAACCACATCCTTACACTATCACAATGAACAAAAAACCTCCCTCAATTATCTTTAAAATGGCACGATTCATCCTTCAATTAGTTTTTGTCAAAAACCTAACAATTGATCAACCCACAAATCCCCCATTTGTTTGCTCCCATTCTTCTCTTAGCTTATAGTAGTAATAGACAATCCTAACTACACTGAATGAGCTTGGAAGAGAGGTTTTCATTCTCAACTTCACAATAGTAGCCAGGATGTTCCCATAAAAAGTGAGCAAAATATCTCGAGTAAACTATTTTTCGCCCTATATAATTATAGATCAGATAAGCAACAAAATACTATAAGAAAAAAATGTATAATTTTCTCTTATTTCCTAGACAATGGGGGAATTCGAAGTATGAAGGTAGTCTATTTTTTATTTTCTTATTTTTGGTGTAAATTTGATAAACACTAGCTACTATATTTTTAAATATATAAAAGTAACATATTTAGTTATTACATAAAAATTTATTCTTTTTTTTTCAATTTATGTGACGTTTTTCACTTCTTAAGATTCAACCTATGTGAACTTTTTTATAAATATTTTATTATGTATTTTTCATCATATTGATATGAGAAGAATTGCAACTATAATATGTGAAAAACGCCACATGTTTATCCATAGTTAATTCTTGCTTCATTTACATGAAAGGAAATGAATTTAATCGTTAGTTTCTATCAAGAAAAAAATGGAAGGGTGAATCTGGCCATTTTTAGGATAGTTACATGATGTTTTTTGCTCACTATGGTAGTAAAAAGATGTTATGTTATTTAAATTTAGAGTATATTTGAGGGATGTTTTTAGCCAAAAACTAACTTTTTTTTACTTTAGAGCCTATTTGACATTGCTGTTGGGAGGTCAAATGCCCTAATTTTGAGAGAAAAACATTTTTGTTGAAAAAAATAAGTGTTTGCCAAATCACTAAAAGTGCTTTTAAATAGAAGTAGAAGTAGTTTTTCTGTTGTTGGGAAAAAGCTAAAAACTTCTGCTTTTTGAAAAAAGCAAAAACAAAAAAATATTTTTCTCAAGACTAAAATATCCTTTTCATATATACATATTGAGCAATTTATTTCTTATTAATTAATTAGCATATTCATAAGTTTGGTTAAATTTGATTTAAGAATTTTATTTTTAATTTTTTTTATAATAAATTTTATAATTTATTTTACGTTTATATATTATATATTATAGTATGTATTATTTTGTAACACCTCGTACTATGAAAAGGGCTAAAGAGGGGTTCGTGCAAGTCACCCATCAGTTTTAAGTTTTGAGTCAAATGCAAACGATCATATCTCTTAGTACATAAAGAATTAGGTGGCCCATGACCTATCAAATTAAAGGTCTTTGGGTTCTCTTTCTAATGCCGCCAAGTTTGCTTAATTTTGAGTTCGGAGTAAAATGTTATTCCCGTTTTGGTGAAGCCTCTCTTTTAAGGCACCTCAATCGTTTTTAGAGGGGTAGTTCGGTCTCTTCCCATCCCTTCTAAGCCTAGACATTTTTCTTCACCCAATTAAGGGTCTAATTAATGTTAAACCATATTTTCACATTCTTTAACACTTAGAGAAACTAGAGCAAGGTTCAAATAAGAGAAAAAAAACTAGGTTTCAAGCGTTCTTGAAAATTCTGTTTATTTCGCCAAGAACCTTTGTTCTTTCCAGATATGTAAGGCTTCTCATAGTGTTGGACTTGTTCGTCCTCACGTCCTACATCTCAATTTAGTCAATAAATTGTTACATCTAAAAGATTCATTCGTAGTTCTTGATATTGAGTTCGATTCTTTAACAATTGAGGCCTTTTTATTCTTTTGTTATGTGAATATTATTGTGTTGTTCATGTTTAGTATCACATGAACCCTATTGATTTGATAAAGTTATGTTTCTAAAGGAATTGTATAAAAGTTATCATGTATTTGTGTTGGGTTTGGGAATCAAAAAGAGTTGGGAGAAATTTCTCAATTCTAAACTAAGTTGGGGTCCTAATTTAAGCTTGAAAATTTATCAGGGTGTTGGGGAAGGGCATGGGGAAGCGTGCCATGATAGCGCCAAGACCTGACTTCTGAAGTACAGGCCTTGGGGCGGCGCGCTAGCAGTGCGCCAAGGCCTGGCTTCTGAAGTTCAGGTCCTGACGCCCTGCGCCAACAGTTGCCGAGGTTTGGTGGGCCGATTCATTTCTTTGTTTCATATGGCGCATGTTTCTTTAAGTTGTGCCCATGTTTCCTTTCCTTGTATTATCTCCTATAGACTCCATTTACCTTTGAATATTCCGGCATATCTTAATCACTTGTCTTAATGCACATTCAAAACTAAAATGAGTTTAAGAGAAAAGATCAAGAGTTTTATTGAGTTATTGTTGAGAATCTTTTGTAACCAACAATGGTCTTAAACTATTTTTCTAAGAAAGAAAAAATTAGTGTTGAGAAGAGTTCTATTCATGATTGAGAAAGAATATAAGGGAACTAAGTATTTCCAAATGTACCACTTTTACATTGGAAAAGAGAAACTTTGATTTTTAAAACGAGTGGGCGAGACGTTGTATCATCACATAGCTCAACTGATGGTTATCGATTTGAGAATCTCCCAAATAAGAGTAAAGAGTAACTTATTGTATTTTTATATACATCCTTGAGTTAGTATCTTTTATTTATGAAGCTTTAAACACTTCATCTTTTGTTATTGATTTGTATTGAGCTGAATTGAGGTGAGTATTCTTTCAGTCTTATCAGTTCAGTTATCTATGCATTTTGTTCTCTTTACATACTCATACATTCCATGTACTGATGTCATTCAACCTCCATCTTATTATGATGAAGATACATGTGTTCACGATCATCAACAGACGCTTCGTTGAGATCATTTGCCACTCTAGTTAGCTTTGGTGAGCCTTCTTGCATTTCGGAGGATTTTTCTTTTTCCTTTCAGTTTAGCCCCTTTAGGTTTTTGTGGGTCTTGTCCCAACATCCATGTTGAACTATAGATGTTTCATAGATAGTTAGAGTTAAGAAGTCTCTCAACATTTTCCCTTTCGTTTGAGATATTTTGAGACTGTTTTGTAAAGTATTATTATTATTATTGCAATTAAGTATTTTTCTGACAGTTTGAGTTAATTATTTGCTTGAGTTTGAATGTTCTAAATTCTATTTTCTAAGTTTATTATCACTTGAGTAAATCTTCCGCTAAGTAGTAAGCCATGGCAAGGGTTCGCTTGGGGACCAAAAGTGTTTCTCGAGTGCCGGGCACATCCAGGGTGTTGGCTCAGGGCGTGACATATTTTGCAGAATTAGAAAAAAAATACCAACAATATTTTTACAAGATAAGAAAAAAAATAACAATTAAAGATTTTTGTCTCTCAAAAAAGATATAATATTGATTGAAAATTTAAACATGTACATTTTAATTTAATAAAAACAAACATTTAATTATTTTTTTATAATAGATATTTAAAATTATTTCTCTCTATAAAAAAAAAAATTAATATTAGAAGTACATTAGTAGTTGTCCCTTTTTGTAATTTGACTTTCAAAAATATTTTTAAAAAAAGATTAGTCAAACACAATTTGCTTATGAAAGACACTCTTCAAATGAATTAGTTAAACACAAATTGTTTCTTTCTTTTCAGAAAAAACTTTTCTGAAAAGACATTTTTGAAAATTGCTTCTAAAAATAAGTTATTTTTAGTAGCAATACCGAAAAAGGTAAAAGTAAAAAGTAGATAGCTACCTACTTTTAACTTCTGGCTTTTAACTTTTAAGTCATTTAAAAGAAATTTATCCAAACACCAAATTTTCTCTTTAATGTAGTTATGATCTAAGATGATCGAATTCGGATGTGGAATTAGATATCGGAATTTTCATGATCTATATTTGAGATTCCGGGATACAAATATGGGTCTAAGAATTCGACTAAAAATAGAGTTGTTTTTCTAAATTATGAGACATTGTGGAAAACTTACATGATAAGTCTCACTTCTAAATAGTAGGAATAAATAAATATCACCATATCATATTATATTTATTACATTCATATATATATATATACTTAGACATCGGATCCCGTGCTAGCACGGGCCCAATATGTATTTTCAATTTATGTGACAAAAACAAAATTAAAGAGTTAATCAAATTTTAATATTAATTTAAAATAGTTGAAATTTTTAATTATTGTTAACTATGGTAAAAAAAATTTATGTCTTTTAACATTCTAAATTGCTAATTATTGTTGTATGATTTGTAATATCTTTTACGCAATTTTGAAATAATAAAGGTTATTTCTTCCTTCTCAATTTATGTGGTACTAATAAAATTTAGAGATTCAATCAATTTTTTTTGTCTTTAAAATATTCTATTGTTAATTACTGTAAATTATTGTACTTTCTAAGTAATTTTTAAATAATATATATTATTTTATTTGTCCAATTTATGTGTCACCATAAAATTTGAAGAGTTAATCAGATCTTTTACATATTTTTATATCTTTTGAATATTTAAGTAAATAATTATTGTGATTTATAATATTTTATACAATTATTTTTAAAAAATTAAACAACAAACAAAACGAATTCATCATAGGAAAATTACCAAAGCATCCTTGAATACATCAATAATGGGTTCCACTTTTTATTTAAAAAAATATGCATATATTGGGAGGATATTTTTGTCCAAAGTGGAAATAGAATAAGTATAAAACATTAAAGTCTTTTAAAATTTTAAATTATTAATTCTTATTGATGATTTGCAATACTTTTACGCCATTTTCAAATAATAGAGGTTATTTCTTCTTTCTCAATTTATGTAGTACTAAAAAAAATTGATTGATAAAAAATTTGAGATTCAATCAATATTTTTTGTCTTTGAAATATTTATAGTTGTTAATTACTGTAATTTATAGTACTTTCTAAGAAATTTTCAAATAATATATATTATTTCATTATATTTGTCCCAATTTATGTGTCACCGGTAAAATTTGAAAAGTCAATCAGATCTTTTATATATTTTTATATCTTTTAAATATTTAAGTAATTAATTATCGTGATTCATAATATTTTATACAATTATTTAGTATAGTAAAAGAAATTTAAAAGAAACAAACAAAACGAATTCATCATAGGAAATTACCAAAGCATCCTTCAATACATCAATAATGAGTCCGACTTTTTGTTTTTAAGAAATTGCACATTCGAAGGATCTTTTTGTCCAAAGTGGAAATATTGTGTAAAAAATGTGTATTTCTTTTGATTTTGAATGTTTTGTGGGGTAATAGGACGCACGCAAAGTTAAAGTGTCTTTTTGAAAATCTGGGACAACTTCAAGTATCACTTAATGTTTTTTCTCAAAATCTAATTTACTTTCGTAAACTATGTGTCAGATTAAAATCAGATTAACAAATTCAAAAGGAATGAGTAATAAATAGCTCATACAATGACATATTTATTATTTAACTAAATAATAAATATGTAACTAAAAATCTTGTTAGCTTTTGGTTGAAAGCTAACAAGATAGTTATAATGATAGTTGCATTGTGGCTTATTATATATAGAATACGTGTCGTTTTTACTTCACTTAAATAATACACTTCTAATAATTTTAAACAAAAGTAGAAAGTATACATATTAATAAGAATTAAAAAAAAATGAAAATAAATACAGATATTATGTCTCTTTACATTCTTTGAATCCTTATTTTTTAAAGCCCCGTCATCTCAATTAAATAATAATAATAACAAAGATTCAAGTTTGTCCATTTACTTTTCCTAATAAAATTGTTAATGACCATTTGTGACATTTCACATGGAAATAAAAGGATTTTATTGAATTGTCATCAATGCATTATTGAGTATTTTAATTTGATAGTAATAATATATCTAATTAAATCATCTTTCTCTTCAAATTACACAACAATCTCATAATCTTTCTCTTTTTTATTTGAACCACTAAGAAGACTAATTAGTTGCGTATTTTATTAATAAAAAAGCTATCTCGAATACAAAGGAAAAGAAAGCTTAAAAGTAAAAGAAATAAAATCTCAAAGTAAACCATTAACTACTCTTTAAAAATTAATGAAATAATTATAGTGCCAGAATGATGTTGTTTGACTTAATAACTTTTTTTTAAATATTTCAGGCCCTTATTTTTCCTATGTTGTCATCAGAAGGTATATTTGTTTTTAATAAGACTCCTCAAACATGTTATCTTTTTCATCTTTAGTAGTTTAACATTGTTTATATTTTTTTATGATAGAAATTTAGTTAGAAGTTAAGTATGTGTTAGAGATGATAAGAATATTATAGATTTATCCAAAATGGCTTTTTATAATTTTAGATTATAATGCAAAGCAAAAGACATATAAGCTAATGGTCATCACGTATATCATTTAGTAAAGAAAATTTATAAAATAATTCCCTATAAATAAAAATTATATTATATCACTAATTTTAAATTCTTAAATATATGGATAATACTTAACTGATAGTTGGGGGTCCAAGAAAAATCTTTTAGCTCAAATGATATACAAACTGATCATTTATTTTTTTTAGAGAATTTACAATAGATGTTCATTTTGGTATAGAACCTTCAATCCTTATTATGGATCGTAATTTTAATTATTTCACACTCTTATATTCATGTTACTTTCATGCAACAAATCTATCCTTTTCATATTTAATTATTTTAAATAATTATAAATGTTGTTTTCAATGCTTTACAATTTTTCTATTGAATCCAGAGGTTGTCCGAAGAAGCTTCATTGGATTTGTATTTGATGTAGCTATCAATTTTCTCTTATTTTCAGCAGTCTCACTTGCCATGTATGTACAATATCTATAGATGGTAGATACATTTTTCATTTTGTTGCTTGTATTTACGTATTTAATTAAGGTCTATAGTTTAGAATATCTATTATTTTCTATACAATTCTGATGTCCAATTTGTTTTTGTTGCTTTATTTTCTATTTGTCACGAGCATGAACATTGAAGTGTTTTTGTTCAATAGTCAAATATCATATTCACTAATTTTGAGCTTAACTGTCAAATAGCTAGAAAAGTGTCACATTCATGAAACTTCTGTTTTAATTTATCTTTTATTACTCAATATGTGTTGCAATAATATTAGATAATTATGTAAAATTTTATTCAAAATTACTTAGAATACACGAGCAACACATGTGTCCAAAAACTAGTATATATATATATATATGATAATTAAGTTAAACACTATTTTAAAATATATATATATATATATATAAATCTGGTAAATAAGCTAATTTTTTTATTGGGGCAGGGAAATCCAATCAATCTCATATTGATTTCTGTTTTGCAAGAAATGAATTGAGTGATCTATAAAGGCAATTTTTCTTAATAAGCAATCCAATTCCCTACTTTGGCTTTTAAAAAATGATGAAGGAGGAGGAGGAGTATAAAAAGGAGTTTATATCCATTCACATTGGCCAGACTGGTATTAACCTTGGCAATTCTTGCTGGGAACTTTACCGTCTTGAACATGGAATTCAGGTTCGTTCTTTCTTTCTTTCTTTCTTTCCAATGCGTGCGCTCGCACATTTATATTTGATTCCTTAATTATTTACCATTACATGTTTGGGTGAGAATTAAAGAAAGATTTTCTTAGCGATTTAAGATTTGATTTTTATGAGTTTGAGTTTGGAATTTTATGTGGCCGATTTGATTTGATTTAATGGGTTCAAAATATATTATTTGTACTTTGTTATTAATGCATCTTCACCGATCAAGAACTACGAGATCAATCTTTCTACACAAGAGTTTATCCAAACACTTATTTATATTCTTTATTCAAAACTACCTTCATGGTGGGGTTAGGCTTGACTGCTACCTTATATATAGTAAAGTACGTGAGCACGAGGGATGTGAGGTCTAACATCTCCAAGAATAAGAGCTTTGTAGGAGGGGTGGATTATAGAAACTCATAAACTTCAAATTTTAGATCCGTGTTACCAACCAGTTAGTGACCATTACAAATTAGTACTAACTTTTATGGTAGAAATACAAATGTACTTATAATTGTGTATTGGTAGCCTGATGGTATGCAGAGTACTACTGAAGATGGAGATGATGATGGTGATTACAGGTTCCGTACATTCTTTAGTGAAACAAGTTCAGGGAAGTTTGTTCCTCGTGCTCTGTTTATCGATCTTGAGCCTAGTGTTATTGATGAAGTAAAAAGTGGAACAAATAGCCAGCTCTATAACCCTCAACAATTTATCTGTGGCAAAGAAGATGCAGGAAACAATTTTGCTCGTGGTTACTACACTCGTACGTATTGATTCTAAATTTGGACCTTTTAACACATGAGTACAATTCTAATCTCATTTTTTTTTAAAAAAAAAAAAAAAACAGTTGGAGGGAAGATAATTGATGAATGTTTAGATCGTATCAGAAAGCTTGTGGATGATTGTTCTAATCTGTCGGGTTTTGTGATCTTTAACGCGGTCAGTGGAGGCACTGGTTCGGGTTTCTGTTCACTTCTGTTGGAAAGCTTGTCAACTGAGTATGAGCCAAAAGAAAAAATTGCATTTACTGTGTATCCTTCCCCTGATGATGAGTTTTCACCATCTATTTTGGACTCATATAATACTATTCTTGCAAGTTATTCCCTCAAAGAACATTCCAATGTCACTCTCATGTTTGATAATGTCTCTGTTTCTGACATATGTCGCCGCTCTCTTGATATTGAAAACCCCACCTATGTTAACATGAATCGACTCGTCTCTCAGGTATATATATATTTGATCATCATGTCTTGTTTCTTAAGGGACGTCTAATAAAATGGATAATGTAACTAATTTATTTTCTTATTGTTTGTTTTGATTAGGCCATCTCCTCTTTAACTGTTTCAATGAGGTTTGAAGGATCAACATTTAATCAAAATTTACGGTCCTTTTGTGATAGCACATGTGTAGGATTAATTAGATTTGTGGGTTGTTCATATGTTCCGGTTTTGTCAGCCAAAGAGGTTCAACATAAACAACATTCATTTGTAGAACTTACCAATGCTGCATTAGAACCCTCGTCTTACATGGTTAAGTATGATCCACGTAAGGGAATGTATATGAAAAACTTGATAGTTTACCGCGGGGATGATGTGGATTTTGATGATGTGAATAATGCGGCATATATGGCCAGACCAAGAACTGGATCTGGATTTGACTATTTCGATACTTCTTATAGGTCTGGCATAAATTATGTGCCCGTGACAGTCTATCCGGGAGGCGATTTAGCAACCGTGCAGAGGGAAGTGTGCATAGTATCCTGCACGACGAGTATCCAAGACGTTTTTACCCGAATAAGTCACAAGTTTAATCAAATGTATGCCAAGAAGGACTTTCTTCATTCGTATTTTTGTGAAGGTATGGAGGAATATGAGTTTTCTGAAGCATATGAGGAGATAGCTACAAAACTTGTAAAATTATGCCAGCAGTTTGAAAACGTGAAGATCCATTGATGATTGAGGCTAATGACCTAAGCTGGTACTCATAGTCGTACGAGGGTGTTTGACTAAGCTTATAAGCCCATCAAAATTAACTTACAACTGTTTTTTTGAATTTTTTTTTGCCTTTTTAAGGCACAACTTTCTACTATTATAGAAGGGTGACTTTAATTTTGGTATCAACATGTGTGCTTTGTCATTTCATGATTGGTTGTTTTTTTGTTTTGTTTTGTTTTGTTTATTCCATATGCATAATATTAAGAGATCCACAAAATTATCTATGCACAATTATTAATGAATCTATTCCTTTGTACTATTTGTTCATATTTTTATTTACAAAGTTTTAAAAAAAATCATAAACAAAAAGAGTATTTTACTAATTTACCTTTGAATTCTTTTTAATATTTTTTCGTTTACTTTTTACTTATGACATTTGAACTTGACATATTCATTAAAAAAATAATGATTGACATGGCTATTGAAGAGTATTTTTACTAATTTACCTTTCAATTCTTTTTAATACTTTTTCGTTTACTTTTTACTTATCACATTTGAACTTGACGTATCGATTAAAAAAATAATGATTGACATGGCTATTGAAGAGTATTTTTACTAATTTACCTTTCAATTCTTTTTAATACTTTTTCGTTTACTTTTTACTTATCACATTTGAACTTGACGTATCGATTAAGAAAACAATGATTGACATGACTATTTTACCACATTAACCCTAATAAGGAGTAATAATTGATGTTAGTATTGTTGGATATTTTGTAATATATAAAAGTCTTAAATTAAATAAACTGCTCATGAAAGAACATGATTCTTATAAAAAGTCATTTGATCATGAAAGAACATGACTCTTATGAAAAGTCATACGTTCATGATAGAACATAACTCTTATGAAAAGTCATCTCTTAAGTTCTATAAATATAAAGACTCTCTATAGGTTGTCTAAGAAAAATCTGCATGTATAAATAAAAGATTTTATATTTGTTTGTATTTTTCCAATATGTATACGGGCAATATCTCTTTAAAGAAAGTGATTTTACACGCCTCAAAGCCATCTTCTTCGTCAATTATATTTCCTATTATTTTTTCTAACAAGTATTAAGTCTTGGAAACTAATTTAGAAAATAAGTAATTAATGTTAAAGATAAATCACTACTGAAATTTGAACCCTTTATTTTATGGTAGATGGAACACTTAATGGAAACTATAATAATTCATATTCGAATCAAATGAATTCAATTTAATAAATATTATTTAAATTAATTGAATTATAATTAAATCTTTATTTACATAAGGCCCGTGCTTGCACGAGCTTATCATCCTCTAGTTTATCTTATACACATGACTTTCCATTTGTAGAACAAGATTTTAAGAAATTTTTTGTCATAATTTATTTCACTGAATTTATGTCGTGCTGTAGGGTCAATTTTCGGTTCGATTCGACTTTTTTTTTTAATAGTATTAGTTATGATTAATGTATTTTCAAAAGATAATTTAATTCAATATCATTTAAAAATTAAGTTTCTTATTTGTCTAATATAACTTTTAAATTTTAAATAATTTAACTTTTATTCTTAAAATTTAATTTAATCTTAGGATTGCAATTATAATTATATTGGGTTAAATAAACAGACTAGTATAATTACCAAACTGATGCTCCTTTCGTCCCATATTAGATGGACATCTTACTAAAAATGTTTGTCTCATATTACTTTAGCACTTACTAAATTAGGATAGAATTAATTAATTTTTATCTCATTTTACCCCTACAATTAATATAACTTTTGGAAGTTTAAACAAATTTTATTAATGTGCATTGTTATAAACAAAGGGCAAAATGATAAAGTCTTCCAATGTATTAATGAATTCTTAATCACCGTGTAAAGTTGGAAGTGCCCATCTAATATGAGATGGAGAGAGTAATTATTACCCAATAATTATACTAATTTCAATTATGAGGTAATTTTCGAAGCAATAGTTTAATTTTGTTATTGACAAACTTATTGACTTATAAGAAGTAACATGGAAGAGTGTGGAACATTTTTGTCCTTTTCCAATATAAATGATGTTTATAGTAGGTGGAAGAGTGTAGAATTCACCGGAATTAATGGCATCTGCTCTGATCAAACCTAGAATTCACTCCGTCCTCCACGGCGGCGGTGCATTCAAGAGGAATTTCTCTTCTTCCGCCCACCACGATGAGGTTCGTAAGTTCATAATCATCAATATACAGTTAAACTTCTCTATAGCAACTTTTATTGGTTAAATTTTTTTTGATCGTGTGAAATGTTGTTATATTGAAACATATTAAATAGAGTTAATGGTTAAAAAAATACACTTAAATTATTCTATATCCCAATTATTTATTAATTATTTCTACCTGTTTAAACTTTCACTCTTTTTATATTTAAAATACGCGTCAATGCTGAGTTGACTAAATATTTGTTTCCAATGATAACATGTGGTGCGTGTAGGTCAATTTAACATTGGAGTGTATCTTAATACTAAAAGAGTGATAGTAGATGAACGTAAATGAAATAATGGATAGTTGAGGTATGGATTTATACCTTAGGTGTTTTTTTTTTTTTTTTTTTTTTTGTCATTAACTCTATAATATCTGTTAGAGTGAATTGGAATTTGGGAAAACTACACAAGTTGGAGCCATTAGACAAACTATTTATCCAAATTGGATCTAACCCAATATATGTTCCCTGATTGGTTCCACGACTCAAACTATTTACCCACTGAACCACTCTTTCTTCTTTTTTGATATCATGAAAGTATATATACTTTGATGGCATCAAGCAGTAAATGAACATTAGAACTAAAAACAGGGGTGTATGAAAGTAAAGGGTAACCGCTTGTAAATAGTTTTCCTTTTTGGGTACAAGTGTTATTTTACCGAAGAATTTCACATTATATGAGTTAGAGTTTCACATTGGTTGGGGAATGGACCAGCAATTCTCCCTTCTTGAGTTACCTTTTGGAGTTGAGTTAGGCCTAAGTGTCGTATCTTTACATGGTATCAGAGTCAAACTTATCTTGATAGGGCTCGCAATCCATGCTCCAGTTGATCCTGTTCATGAAAAGGGTGTTAGAGTCTCAACATGTGTACATTCATCAACTAGATGGAGCATATACCATCAACATGTTCAACTAAATTCAATATTTTTCAATAACAGAGTATAAATATATACATTTGTAAGATCACTAAATTTCGATGTGATTGAAGTGTTAACATTGAATGGTTTGTGTGGGCAGGTGAAGCAGCTAAGTGGGAGAAAATTACTTACGTTGGAATAGTTACGTGCGCTATTCTCTGGTGTTACATGTTGTGCACGTTATGTGCTCTCTACAAAATAAAAAAATGGAAGAGTTTGTTTAAATTATTACCTATTTATACTCTATTGCCTGAGTGTAAGAGTGGCAAACAAATGGACAGAGTGGAATATAGGATGGTCGAAAATTAATCAATGGATATAATAGTCGATCCGATCCATATTTGATATGGAAATAATATGTAAATTTTAAACCCAATGTATAATATGGATATTCATATTATTCATCATTTCTTATTATGTAAAGAAATAAGTTTTGCATGATTTTTTTCTTAACCCCTCGCCCTTCCTCATCTGTGTTTGGTTTTTCATGTTATTCTAGAAATTATTTTTCTGGAAGTGAGTGATTCTGAGTCGAGGTCGGGAAGTCGAAATATGTGTTTCAAATCGGTGTCAGGTCGGACTCGGAGTTTAGAAGTTGGATCAGGTGGTGAAATTTAAGAAAAGTTTTGGAAAATATTTTCTTGATTTAAGGGAAGTTTTGAAATTTTTTCCCTTACTTTTATGCATGGAAGTTATTTTTTAAAAATTAGAGGAAAGTAAGTTTATTTGAAAAATATTTTCAAAAAAAATCGTAGGTTAAACAAACATAGGAAAATTAGAAAGATATTTTTTTTTCGAACTAAACATACCCTAATGATAAGTGTAGTTTTTAGAGTTTCTACTCCTTATATTTTATCCTTACATATTCTAAGGAGAATATAATAATCCATATTTTATGATGGATTATACGGGTAAACTTATATATAATTCATATTTATTCTAGGAGAGTATAATTATCTATATTTTATGATGGATTATACGGGTAAACTTATATATAATTCACGTTTAAATTGGATAACCAACCCTAAAATGGATTGGATTGAGCAACTCAACCAATTTGACTCATGGACCTTGGTTTGAAACCTCAACATTACACAAACACAAGTATCACGGGGTTGAAAACTGATCACTCAAAATTAGGACAATATATTAGTCGTTACACTATCTAATGCGCATGCACTAATGCCAATTACGTATACAATCATTGAAGGATTTAATGTAAGATTAAATACTTTAATACACATCATGATCTTAAACACTATAATCTTACATAGAGATCGTTAGGGGTACATACCTGATGCGGAAGACATCATCATAGAGAAAAGCAGAAGCGTTAGTCGTAAATTAGTTTCTACCTCTTTGCCCTAGTCGTACGTTACCAAAATCGTCAGCGATGGAATTATTGTAGAAAATATGTGGTAACCCTATTGGGTGGAGGGAGGACCAATTTATAGAGGTTAATACTTAATTTGGTACGTCCATCAAATAACTAATGTACGGACGAGATCTATTATTCATTAAATATTATTTATGGTATTACTTGGGTCATAAGTAAACATGGGCCATAAGTAAGAAATTATTCTTACATTCTCCCACTTGGTCCAGTGACCATATAACATTAATATTTTATAAGCATTAGTTGCGTATACAATAAATATCTTCTATAATGTCCATCACACATACCGTAATATAACAAACTACTAATGTGAGTTATGGCGGTCGTACATAAATTTAAAGCTACATACTTTCTTCCACATACTACTACATTAGCAACTTATCATACTAGGTTGATAAGCTACCACAATAATGTCTGCATAAAGACTTATCTTGTAATATCTCAAAACAATAATGTATACACCATTATGAGAAACAAGAGATTCATTAATGTATATCAGAAACACATAATTGAGCTCAGAGTATAAAACATCATAAATGTATCAATCATAAGTACAACCAAGACTCATTCTGTGAACATGTTCTTCAAATATCTTTGGTTGTAAGCTAGCTTTGTTAACAAATCTGCAATCATGGGATAAGTATTAATATTCTCAAGTAACACTCTTTGTTTCTGAACTTCTTCCTTGACAGTAAAGTACTTTAATTCCATATGTTTGACACATTACGAGTACTTATCTTTCTTGGAGAAGAATACTATTGCAATATTATGACAATAAATTTTCAGCGGCTTGGTAATGGTGTCGACAATCCTAAGTCCTGAAATGAAGTTTCGTAGCCATAATGCATGAATTGTGGCTTTATAATATGCCACAAACTTGCTTTGCAACTTTCCAGTGATCAATTCCAGGGTTACTTTGCTATCTTTCTAGCATTCTGACCGCAAAATTAATTTCCGGTCTTGTGCAAGTTTGAATATACATCAAACTTCCAACAATAGAAGAGTTAAGAATTAATTTCATTTCCATTTTGTTCTACATCATTCTTTGGGCATTGCATGAGATTAAATTTGTCCCCTTTTTGAATAGGAACTATTCTTGTTGAACAATTGTTCATGTTAAATCTTTCTAGAACTCTTTCGATATAGCCTATTTGAGATAGCCCTAATAATTCTTGTGATCTATCACGAAATATTTCTATCCCTATCACATAAGATGTCTCACCCATATATTTCATTTCAAAGTTCATAGAGAAAGTCATTCGTCCCACACAATATGCCTAAATCATTAGCAGCAAGTAAAATGTCATCAACATACATGACTAAAAATATAAACTTACTCCCACTGATCTTTAGGTATATACACCAATTAACGGTGATCTCCTTAAATCCAAAAGATGTTATGGTATCATTAAACCTTATATACCATTGTCGTGAGGCTTGTTTGAGTTCATATATTGACTTCTTTAGCTTACACACCATTTGATCTTTTCCTTTAATTTCGAAACCCTCTGGTTGGTCCATTTAAACATCCTCCTTGAGGTCTCCATTAAGAAAGACAGTTTCACATCCATTTGATGTAACTCTAAATCATAATGATCTAACAAATTAAAGCCAAAACAATTCTTAATGAGTCCTTTTTTGAGACCGGTGAAAAGGTCTCTTTATAATCAATGTCTCTTTTTAAGTGTATCCCTTGGCAACAATTCTGGTGTTATATTGTTCAATATTACCATTTGAATCGCGTTTGGTCTTGAATACCCATCTACACCTAATTCTTTTAGAACTTTCTGGTAATTGAACAAGATCCCAGACTTTGTTGTATTCCATGAATCTCAACTCTTCATTCATGGCATCAATCCATTTATCAGGCTCAATGCTTTCTATGGCTTGTGAAAATGAAACCGGATCTTTATTAATTTCAATGTCAAAATCTAACTCTTGCAAATAAATCACATAATCATCTGAAATGGCAGATTTTCTTTCTCTTTGAGATTTTCTTAATGACACTGTTTGTGATTCATTTGTGTCAAATACTTGTGAGTTAGTTCCATCTTGAAGTGTTTCAACCAAATGTTGTTCAAACATTGTTAAGATGTTCTTCAACAAGAGGAACAACATTTGTTATTGGTGTGGAAGTAGGTACATTAATGGGCAATGAAATATTTACCCTTACCTCATTAATTTCCACACTTTGTCGTTCAACACTCCCACTAACTTCACCATTCTCAATGAATTTTGCATTACCGGTTTCAACAATTCTCAAACTATGATTTGGATAGTAAAACCTATACCCTTTAGATTTCTCTACCAATAAAGTAACCATGTACCGTTCGAGAATCTAGTTTCTTTTCATGTGGATTATAAACTCTAAGTTCCGCTTGACAACCCCAAACATGCAGGTGTCTTAAACTAGGCTTCCTTCCAGTCCACAATTTAAAAGGGGTCTTTGGAACTGCCTTACTAGGAATCCTGTTCAATAAATATACAACGATTTCAAGAGCATACATCCACAATGATTTGAGTAATGAAGAATTACTCATCATACTCCTAACCATATCCATAAGTGTTCGATTACGTCTTTCTGTTGAGAATTTTGTAGGCCTTTCTTTGTACTGAGTATCCAAGGAACACTCTTTCATCACTTTTTGCATCAAACTTGCCTACTGTGTCTTTTCCATTGTTATGCACATAGCAGGTGCACCCAAATGACCGAAGATGTGCCAAATTCGGCTTTCTTCCTTTCAACAATTCATAAGGAGTTTTATTCAATATTGACTTGATCATGCATCTGTTAATAAGGTAACAAAAGGTATTTACTGCCTCAACCCAGTAGAATTTTGGTAGATTGCTTGATATCAGCATGGTTCGAGCAATGTTTTCTAATGTTCTATTCTTGTGTTCCACCACACCATTTTGTTGTGGAGTCCTTGGTACGGAGAAGTTGTGATCAACACCATTTGTGGCTCAGAAGTTTAGGAAATTGGAGTTTTCATACTCTAAACCATGATCTGATCTAATGCTGGCAATTTCACTGTTGAATTTCTTTTGAACCAGTTTCACAAAGATTTCAAACATATTGTATGTCTCATCTTTTGTTGCCAGAAATATAGTCCATGTAAATATGGAATAATCGTCTACAATTACGAATATATACCTTTTTCCTCCTTTACTTAGCACACGCATTGGTCCACACAAATCCATGTGAAGCAGTTCCAGAGGTTTTGTTGTGCTTACCACTGCTTTTGGTTTGAAGGAGGATTTTATATGTTTACCCTGAGCATATGCACCACATATTTGTTCACCATTAAGTTTCTTGTAAGGTAGTCCTCTGACCAGGTCCTTTGATATCAGCTTGTCGGTTGTGGAGAAGCTGATATGTCCCATTATTTTGTGTCAAATAAGAGAACTGTCAGTGATGGCACTAAGACAGGTGAACGAGTTCTCTGGAGGGCTCATTATATCAGTTTTGTATACATTCTTGTGCTTTTTCCAAGGAGAACAGTTCTCTGAGGTTGAGTTCACCACTCTGCATTTATTAGTAGCAAAAATCACTTTGTTTCCTTTGTCACGCATCTGGGATATACTCAGTAGATTGTGTTGTAATCCATTCACATAGTACACATTATATATTACTCGGGTGAGATTGAGACCCATTTTTCCAATTCTTTGTATTTCTCCATTTTTTCCATTCCCAAAGGCTACATTTCCACCTTTAAAATATTTTAGTGAGAGGAAGTTGTTTCTATCTCTGCTCATATGCCTGGAGCATGTGTTTTCTAGGTAGCATTGCTTTAGCTTTCCTCCCGATGAAATCTGCAATCATTAAAAATGGTTAGTTTTGGGTACCCAGATCCACTTGGGTCCATGTTTGTTAGAGAAAGGATGAATAAGGTTTTTCTTTGCCCACAGTGGAAGGGATTTGGGAGTGGGAACCGGCTTCATGAATTTTCCTTTCTGTGTCTTTTGCAAAAAAGCAAGATTGTTCTTATATGCTGTTTGTTTTTTATTGCATGCATAACTTTTACGTCCTGTTAGTCCAAGTGAGAGCACAAACAATCTATGTTGGGGTTCTTTGTTTCAGAGAATCCTATTTCATGTCTAGTAGAGGATTGACCTTTTTTAATGCAATTTAGTAGTATGGAGCATCTGGTCCATCTCAGGTTATGTTCTGCTTCCATTTTGGTCATGTGAAATTTCTTCTGCAGATCTTCATTTCTTATAATCATGGATTGAAGCTCTTTGTTTAATTCTTTTACCTTATTGCGAAGATAGTGATTTTGTTGTTCTAGGTTCTCATTTTCATCTCTTAATAATGTACTCTTCCATTATTAAATCTCTTTTGGAGCAGGTTGATTGGTATGCATTTATGAGAGTATGCAAAGAGATTCTAGTTCCCTTTTTGAGTATGAGTCAAGATTTTCTTTAATATGATGAAAGCTAACCTGATCCTGTTTGTCTTCTTCTTCTTCTTCGGAGTCTGACCCAGCCATTATTGCCTAAATTGTTTCCTGTGTTTGACAACTGCTTTTCCTTTCTTCT
This sequence comes from Solanum stenotomum, assembly GCF_019186545.1. Taxonomy (NCBI): domain Eukaryota; kingdom Viridiplantae; phylum Streptophyta; class Magnoliopsida; order Solanales; family Solanaceae; genus Solanum; species Solanum stenotomum. The sequence goes on along the minus strand of NC_064284.1, from coordinate 60,043,139 downwards.
CGTTCAGCTATGACTACTAGTGCGAGAAAGTCATATTTGTTCGTTTGCTCAATTACAAGTAGTTATTGATTTTCGGATTCCTCATCTTCAGACTCTTCTTCTGACATGCCTCTCATTGCAACAAATGATTTCTTCATTGAGAGATCAGAATCTTGGTTAGTCATCCTTCTATTGGTAGGAATATATTTGGCATTCTTGACATCTTTTGTTTTGTCTGAGTTGTTCCTTTTGTGTTCCAAGGTCCAGAGTGGACATAATTTGAGAAAGTGATCTGGACTTCCACAATTATGGCATACATGTTCTCTTAAATTTTCAGCTATCTTCTGAGGACCTCTTCTTTGAAATGTTTGTACCCTTTTTAGCAATCTAGAGAACTTTTTTGTCATAAGTGCAATATTCTCATCCTCAAAGTCTTAAGGTGTGGTGCTTTTAGAACCAGGTTTCTTCTCCTTTCTCTTATTTCCAATTTCTTTTTCTTAATTGTTCTTTGATTCATAGGTCATGAGATTTCCAATAAGTTCATCCATAGCTAGCTTATCCAGGCCACGTGCTTCAGTGATGGCTTCCACTTTACTTTCCCACGACTCAGGTAGGACACTTAAGAGTTTTCGTTCATATTGTCTGTTCAGGTTGTCAATTTTAGATTTCTTAACCTGAGTTGTTCCTTCATGTGCAGTTTGTAGATTTTCCCAAATCTACTTTGCATCCTGACAAGATGAAATTCTATTGTATTTATTTGGACCTATGCCGCATATTAAGATATTTTTAGCTTTGGCGTTGTTTTGAATGGCGAGTTTGTCCGCAACATCCCATTCCTTCCTTTCTTTTGGTACCTGGGTGGTTTCATCGTTTCCCTTCTTCATGGTATAGTAGGTCCATCCAGGACTGCACTCCAAAGATCTGTATTTTCTCCTATAAAGTGATCGATCATACAATTTTTCCACTATCCATAATATTTTCCATTGAACAATGGTGGTCGAGTTTGAAAAGCTCTTTCTTGTGGGGTAGGTGGGGCTGCCATTGATTCTTTTCAAGATGTGAGTCTTTTAACAAAAAGACCTACTCTGATACCAATTGAAGAAACCCTACCCAGTTTTCAAGAACTAGGTTCTTGAATAACGCACAAGATAATTACGTTAATAGACAATAACACAAATGTATATTGGAAACCTTCCTAACTCAAGGAAGGGGAAAACCACACCGTAGTTTTATATTAATTCAAGATTAGAACTCAGTGAATCTATGATTTTAACTCTACAACTTCTACCATTTTCGATCAACTCAAATCTAAAACTCTACTCTTCAAGAAGTCAAACTCACTTCTTGTTCACAAAACTTTCTCTTAACTCTAACCCCAAGAAGTCAAACCTACTTGTTGATTACAATTCTGTCAAACTCTCTCACACCCTTTCCCAAACACTGATTCAACAATGAATCAATATAACTCAACTATTCCGAAATAAATCCTAACTCTAGTACTCCTTTCGATATTTTCTTCTTGAATGCTTTGGTCTTTGCTGTAATTCCCTCTCTTTTCCCTCTGTTTGAATTATGCAAAAGACAACCTCTTCTTTCTTCCACCATGTCCTTTTATAGAGCATGATTTATTTCAAGTCTAATTTGTATAAGGAACGAAGTTATGTTTGTACTAGGAAATAAATTATATTTTTCTTTAAATACTAATCACTTTCATTTTAAAACCTGTGTGTCATAACTCCTTATTCGTACATGACTCCTTTTAATGTTTTCCTCTTTTGACTCAACTTTCTGTTTAATGCAAACTCTTCTTTTTTATTTCAGTGTGAGATCTTTTTTCTGCCCTTTTGCTTTTGAGTTCTAAGACAATTGAAGTGAACCTGGTTCATAATGTCTATCATCAAAACCTTATTTGAATCATCAATTTCCCCCTTTTTTATGATGACAAATCTACTTCATTTCCTATACAATATCAACACTACACAACATACACACGACAATACAATATCTTCCCCTTTGGCATATCAAAAAGAAGAGATGAGTATAAAACAACAACAAGCCACAAAAACTCAGAGCTCAAGGGGGCAACACTGCAGAAAACACAACAAAAATCAATATCAGTTTAAGGATATTAGCCATATTAACCCAAGCAACAAAAAGACATCACATGCAAGAACAAAATAGCCATAAAAATCAGGATGCACTAAAGTTTAAGCTCAAGAGAGCTCCACCAAAATATCCACCACATGCAAAATAAAGAAAAGTATAATGTTTCAAACCAAAGCAAAAGAAAATGGAACGATAGTTTTATGTTCCCTTAACCTAGTAACTTCCCTTGAGACGTAGTCAGGTCAGAACACAGAGTTTTATTCTCAACCTGAAGAGCAACATATTGTTCCTTAGCAATGTGAAGGTCAGGAAGAAGGAAAATATTATAAAATCTAAAACAACGTTATCTAAGTCTTTTCACAATTCTGATCAAATTCTGGCCATTTAGCATTATTTTATTTTTATACCCAAACAACAACTTTCTTTATTTAATATGGTGGATAATAATATAACTAGATGTATGTTTCCCGTGCACGCACGGTCGGGCCCAACATATACATGCGTTTGAAAACATTATGTTGTAATTCAAATTTAGAAGTTATGTAAGATATATTTACAGAGTGTTAACATTCATCACTTTACTATTTATCCACATATATCCATGATATTTACCAATTACATATTTACACAATACAATTATATAAGCAGGTATTGGCAAAGGACAGAATAGCAACATTGTAGTCATCTAGTTCTGCGCAGCTACAATTGTAGTTGAGTGACGTTACACGTGTTTGCATAATACCTATGGAGGATTTATTGAAAAAGAAGAATTATATTGTTTAAATAGTGAATGTAGAGAGTGTAGTAGTAATAGTTGTGTCACTTACCTTTGTAAAGCATTGGTGTTGAAATGGAGGGTATGTGCTCCTAGTTTCCCGAACTTCACAGTTCTGCACCTCCCTACCCCCTTGTTGTGCTAAGATGACTCTTTACAATCACCTTTTTCTCCGCTGTCATTTCACTTCAAAAAAAGAGATGATAATTAAGTGATCTTTAGAGCTACACTTACAAAGGTCGAGGAGACTAAACATATTCAAAAGTAATAATCAGAATCACACCGATCGAAACCTGAAAAAAAGCAATAAAAATCAACAAATTGGTTTAAACAATTACATAAAACTTTAACCAAAAGTTTAATCTAGGAACAACTAAAAGTAAAATTTGATTTTACAAATTGATCACTTCACTTTAGTACTTTATGTTTGATTTATATGACATATTTTTCGATTGCAAATTTTGTTATTTCTGTTTGATTAATTAACTAAGGCAAAAGGTGATGTGATCTGGTTTTGTCTCAAGACTCGTCCAATGTCGTCGTGGCTAGTTAGAGAAGGTCAGGGTCTATTTTAATGGTTTCAATTCCTCAACACGCGAAGGGGAAAATGAATTTTAATAGGCAATTTATGTAATCAACACCTTGAAGAAACATGTCATTTATAAAGAGAAACAATAAACTTACGGATGGAACAAAAATGAAGAACTGATTATCTATTCTACATTCAAATCCTCATTTAGAATTCCTGTTGGAGTTATCCAAAACAAAAGAAAAGCACTTTAAGTTTATGAAGTATCTTCATTAGCTTTAAATTAGATACAACATGATAGAATACGTGCGTCCTCTATCAGTCAACGGACCAGGTCCCTTGACTCAACAAGAATAGTAATGAAGAGTAAACAATAAAGAGTACACAACACAAGCAGTTTACGTGGAAACCTCCTTGCTCATGGAAGTAAAACCACGGCCTGTCTCATAGGATTTTCAACTGTTTCCACTAATCTCTTCAAGCAAAAGTGAAATACAGTTACAGCCAAAGTGAGAAGAAGTTATTAATCTCACAACTAAGTAATAACTCTATTACTTATTGAGCCTAAGCAGCTACCACACTGCCCACTAAGCTATCACCACTAGACAACTTAGAATTCAACCAAACAGTTACCACACTACCCACTAAATCAATTAACTCCTAGATGACTTAGAATTTGACAAAACAACAAACAATGTTGCCTACTAAATCAGTTAGCCTTAACTAATTTAGACTTTTACAAACGAACACAAGATCTGAATCCTTTATAGATTAGGAATAGATTTACAATGTAAGTACGGAAGATATGATCCTAAGACAACTAGACAGCTTCCAGCTCTATCAGGTCCCTGTTGCTCTTGAGGATGATACTTCTTGAGAGTTAGCCTTTGCAAAAGTTCTTCAGAGTTTTCAAGTTTCAAATACTTATAAAACGATAGACACAAAACTGAAACTCAACAAAGATGCTTCAGCACTCTATCAGGTCCTTTGTTGAGTATGAGTATTGTTATTCCTTTATGATGGCCTTCTTTTCAAGCTTATGAATTTTCAGAGAAAATCCAAGTTTTTTTTTTGCCAAATCTTGGTTTGTGTTTTTGGAGAAGAGACTATTATCAAGGTTGACACAAACCCTTGGGACAAGGCCATTGGCTGAGAACCTGCTGTCATGAAAGGCTTTGCACCAAACACATCAGAGTTGGCAGCCTTTTGTCAGCTGTCTTTTCATCCTTTTCTCATTCGCAGACTTTTCGGGATCAGGTCCCTTGCTGCGTTCTTTGATGCTTGAGTTCTTGAAAAAGACTTGCTAGCTTACTCTCTTCTTGAATTAATAATGTTGTTTGTTTATTGTTGTGTATATATATCAATTACCAACAAGGGTTTTGACCACTTTAACAAAAAACTTCATACGTCCTTTCTATTGGTGAAGTACGCTGCACATCTCACCAACCAACCTGAGAAGACAATTGTAAAGCTAACTTTACAGCTTTGCACCATTTTGAATATGGACGGAAGTACTCTGCCAAGGACCAGATCCCTGCATTTGTGAGGATCATCAAAACACTAGAATATAACATTTTCCCCCTTTTTGATGAAGACACAAGTATTCCTTATGCTGAGTTTATTCATTCATTTCCCTTTCATCAGTCCCAATACCAGAAGACCCTTTCCTAGATCTGGTCCCTTGTTAGATCCCTAAGTTTGTTAAATCATCAAAACTTTAACACCAGCTCCAAAGTAACAGTTTCCCTTTTTTTTTATGATAATAGACTGATTCACCTTCTTCCCCCTTTCACCAGTTCCCCCTATCAGCATGCCTCTTCAGGTAACTGGATTGATCCCCTTTTGCGTCATTCCCGAAGTTTGTCAAATCATCAAAACTTCACATCAACAACAAAATAGCATTTTCCCCCTTTTTGATGATGACAAACTTTTTCAACTTCTTCCCCCTATCAGCATGACCATGTCCTCTTCAAGTAGCACTTCTTCCCCCTATCGGCATGACCGTTGTCATCATTGATTACCATCATTGATCTCATATCCTAACAATCTTCCCCCTTTTGACATCATAAAAAAAGGTTAAAGAAGTAAACCAAGTTGCCATAAATGTAGTTCAAGCAAATTCATGGCCACTTGGGCAACACTGAGCATGAGTAAAAATGCATAAAGTAATGAGACAAGTCAGTAGAAACAAGACAGTTTTCATTCACAAATAAACGATCAACCATCAAAGCATTGCAGACATCATTACGAATGAGAACCAAGGCAATACCCACTGAGTTTCGATAGAAAAGAGAAATGAGGACTGACATGGAAATTTAGAGAGAGAGGGGATGGCTTAGGAGAAAGGGATTAAAAGAATAGAATTAGTAGAGAATATCCCTTAGCATGATTTATTCAGAAACATCTCTTACAATTTAGCATGATTTGTCGTCGAGGTTTTATGCTAAATCTTCAGGGCTACCAGTTCTTCTTAACTTGGTCCCTCTAATTTGCTTTTTTAGAAGCTGAGCCTTTAGGCGAACTATTTCAGTATCCCAGTTAGCGATAGCAACTGTCATACCAACACAAGCCTGAGTTTCTCATGATAGAAAGATTGATAAAAACAAACTTACTCAAGGCCTCCGATATGAATAAATCAATAATTAAGGAACCATTTCAACTTTTTTTTCTTTTTTTATCCCTTTTTTTTTTCTAGACACCCTTCTATTCAAAATACTTTATGTTCTCATAATATCAACCTTTTTCTTTTTGAACAACATCTTTTCCACCTTCTTCTTTTTGCTTGTTGGACGTGGTCCCTCTTCACACTCAGAAATTTCTCCATTAGGAACAAAAGATTTAAACATTTGAAGTGTTTTAAAAGAGGAGAAAAAAGGATTTTGAAAAACTCTGATTTTTGGTAGGGGATTTGAATTTTCTGGGAGATGGAAAGAAATATGAAGTATAAAGAAAGTGAAAGGAAGTGTTATTTTGGTACTCAAATGATGGAACAATGGTCAGATACCTGAATGACAGACATGTGGAAATTGCAACGGTTCTCATGCATAATTCAAAATGCAATGTTAAGAGTGCTAACCTTCGAGAATGGACTGGGTCCCTCTCTGTTGTTTGGATGTGATTGCCTAGATTTGACCTCATTTTTCCTTCAGCCCTTTTTCCATGTATGTATACCTATAAAAGGTATGAGACTGAACTTGTTAAAACATACATAACTGAAAAACAAGGATACATGTTCCCTTTGCATAGTCATGAGAGGGTTGATTGCTTCAGGCAGGATCCATTCAGTTTAGTTTCAACATTCTCAACTTCAATTTGCTTATCTTGACTAGGTCCCTCGTCAGAGCTTCTGTGAATATATAATTGATTTGATCTTATAGAATTACAAGATGATATTTCCTTTCTCAACATGATCCTTCAGAAAGTGATGTCTCACATCAATATGCTTAGTCCTTTTATGGTGAACTGAGTTCTTAGCCATAGTGAGAGCACTCGTGATAGCACATATGAGAGGGATAGTCTAAGTAACCACTCTAATAACGGCACGCTGTTGTTTGATCCACATGAGTTGAGCGCACTAGCCTGCATCTGCTACATACATTGCCTCAATTGTTGAAAGTGCAACAAAATCTTGCCTTTTATTCTCCATGAATGAGATATGAGCCCATAAAATGAGCCTTTCCTGCTCTTTCTATCAGCTTGATACCCAGCATATCTGGCAGCCTCGCGTTGGCGAAAAAATCCCACCCCAGTGGCTCAGACGAAAACAGTACCCAGGTAATAAATTTTTTTGGGGTTTTTCTCTTTTCTAAATCTCCCAACGGTTTTTAGCTTTACTGAGCAAATTAGATTAATCCTCTGAACTAGGATAATCATTGTCTACCCGAGTCAATCCAACGATACACAATCCAACTCATTCTTATTAATTCAACACTATAGCCCACACATTCCCAGGACACACCCAAATACTCATGCGGTTATTACTCAAGCGTAAGACACGTCTAGATTTTTCTTACGAATCACCTCGTACATTATCTAGACACTTGCATCGAACTTAGTCATGACCTTCATTTCACAGCAAGTTTCATGATACTCAACAGTTACAACTTGCATAGTTTCAATCAATTCAGCTAGCATATTGCACATATCAAAATTCAGACCCACACTTATTGTGCACATGATCATATCATCACATCCAAGCAAATACAACTTCCACATTCATAGTTAATTAAGGCAATAGGGAACACACATTCACAGTTTTCAAGTTACAACTCATAGACAAGCCCGATTTTTAAATTAGGTTGTTCCATAGATGATCATTACCGGTCTCCCAATACAAGAGAAAAAATGTAAATTGATGCACCCTGCAACTGGTCAAAAGATCATTTATCTGAGGCAGTGGATACTTGTTCGAATGGTGACCCTATTCAATCGTCAGTAGTCTATACACATCCTCTCTTGCTAGTGATGGTGTTACCACTTTTGTTGCTCTAGTTCAAGCCATAGAGTGAAGGAGGGAAGATACCAATTTGTATCACCCAGATACCAATTGGATTCAAGTCATAGCATAAAGGAGTAGAAAGAAGTGAGTTTTTCCTAAAGTCCTATAGCCTCTCAAAGAAAAGTACGGGCATTTTCGTACCGTTCCGCAAGACTCTACTAGACTCGTTTTGGTACAATGAGATCAACAAACCTAGGCTCTGATACAAACTTTGTCACGACCCAGACCATCGTGATTGACACCCACACTAACCCTCCGATGGGAGAACCACTACTACAATCCAAACTAACAACCTAACAAAAAACTAAGGCATGTAAAGATACGGAAGTAGGTTTAAATGCAGAAATTATATGGAGTTCATATAAACTCCAAAAGTTTAAATAATTAACTAACCAAATTAATGTGGAAATTCAACCCCTAGAACCTGAAAGTCATTGTACCAAAACTCTTCTAACGACAAGTCTAAGAACAAGGGGTACAACCCCGAAACTAACAAACACCTTTAACAAATAGTCTGAGTCCGAAAAGAGTGGACTTAAATAAGAAAGAGAACTCATGGCAGCCTAAAAGAACTGGCTCACCTCTGAATCTGATTAGGATCAAAAGTCACCTAGCTGAAGTCTATCAATAGCTACTTGAAGATGCCCTGTACTCAACAAAGAACAAGCAAGTGCAGTATCAGTACACTACCATAGTATACTGGTAAGATCACACGGGTATCCCAATAAGTGCAACATACATAAGCCATTACCACATAATAATAACATGCATATATGAACATATACAGTATCAACAACATTAAGAACAACGAAGCATTTCACAATTCTCAATATACAGTTATGTCAAATCAATGGTCCTCTCGTGGAACCCAAACTGTTAATGTACCAGTTCGTGGTACTCGATCCAATATTTATGTCGGAACATGGTAATTGATCCTATATTTATGTCGAAACGTGGCAACTGATCCCATATTTGTGATAGAACGTGGAAACTGATCTAAGTTAGTGTGTCGGAACGCAACACCCAATCCATTCAACAAGCCACAATCATAATCACAAGTATATTCTCATAATCATATAATCAAGTCATGATTTCGTGGTAACAATTATTCAATCATCCTCATATATGAATAATGTGATCAATAATGCAACATTCGCGTACATACATGTATCATAATGACGCAAGAACAAACAAATATCACACAATCATGAAATCATAACCATCACCTACCTTGAATCCAATCTTGAATCCCCTAAGGCACTTGAATCTTCCCTTTATGGATTCCACCCTCTTGTTCATGGTCTAAAAATATACAATTAACGCAAGGATCAATAAACGAGGCCTAATTACCTGGATTATCATCAACCTTATCAACCCTAGGTTAAACCGTTGATCCCCATACCCAGGTTAGGGTTTCTTCCACCATAAATCACAAATCAAAACCCTCCCCCATCAATAATTACCCAAGAAACAAAGTTCTACGGATCAAAAGTAGATTCGGGGAGTGAAAACCTTACCTTTAGCCTCACGAATGGTGAAAAACTGTAAAGAAAACACCTGGTATCGTTCCTTAGCTCTCAAAGTCAAAAAGTGCAGAATAAAACATCTTTGGGGTTTTATTTTCGATTTTAAGTCGCGTCTGCCCCGCCATGGCGAGCCCCAACCCGCCATTGTGGCCTCGCCCTAGCTGGTATGATCCGCCACAACGGCTTGCACGGAAATAGTGAGTTGAATTAAGAGTTCCAACCCCCATTTCACAACGCACCTTCATCCCATGACACTTAGAAAATACCCGTTCAAGCTAAGATCAGTTTAAGGAGTTCTACTCGCCTGAATTCGATTCTGTAAAGTCGTACCATTTCCTAAACGTCTTAGCTATCTACTCATATGATCAAATTCATAATTAGATCTCCTAATTATTACCATATTTACCTAGACCTTACTAACTCAGATTTCATCCAAATCTGGACTAGGCTAGGAAATCCCAAGACTACAAAAAAAAGTTTTCTGGACCCAATTCTTTTCCCATTGGTTTTTCCCTAATGACGGAATCAGGTCGTTACAATAACTTTCCCATTTTGCATAAGCACACATCCTAACCCAATTCTTGAGGCATTAGAATAAACCACAAAACCTTCCGTCCCTTCTGGTAAAGTCAACACCGTAGCGGAAGTAAGTCTATCTTTTAATTCTTGAAAACCCTTCTCACAAGCTTCAGACCGTGTGAACTTAGCTTTCTTTTGAGTCAATGATGTCAATGGAGAGACAATCGTAGAAAAACCCTCAACAAACCTTCTATAGTAACCAGTTAAACCCAAGAAACTTCTAATATTCGAAAGGGATAAAGGTTTAGGCCAACTCTTGACCACATCCATCTTATTAGGATCTACCTCAATACCCTTACTTGAAACTATATGAACAAGAATAACCACGGACCTTAGCCAAAACTCACATTTGCTAAACTTTGCAAGGAGTTGTTGTTCCTTAAGGATTTGTAACACAATCCTCAAATGATCAATATCCTCATCCTCACTTCTCGAATAATTAGTAGGTCATAAATGAACACAATCACAAACATGTCAAGGTATTTTCTAAACACCCTATTAATCAAATCCATAAAAGCGATTGGAGCATTAGTCAAACCAAAAGACACAAACCAAACTCAAAGTGTTTTTATTGGGTTCTAAAAGTCATTTTCGGAATATCTTCTTCCTTCACCCTCAATTGGTGATAACCCGAACGGAGGTCAATCTTAGAGAAGTAACTTGCCCTTTGAAGTTGGTCAAATAAATCATCTATCCTTGGAAGAGGATACTTATTTTTAACCGTAACCTTATTCAATTGCCGATAGTCTATAAACATTCGGAGAGAACCATCTTTCTTTCTAACAAACAAAACCGGACCATCCCATGCGGATATACTTTGTCGGATGAAACCCTTATCCAACACTTCCAGAATATAAATAGGTTGCGTATCTGGGAGAAGGTCAATACCGAAGTCTATTTATCTTTCGGGAGGAATATCGAGTAGATTATCAGGGAACACTTTCGAAACTCATTCACAATAGGGACCGACTCAAAAGTACATCTCTCACCCTAACTAGATGGTAAATACAACCCTTAAAAATCATCTTTCTAGCTTAAAGACAAGAGACAAACTAACCCTTAAGCATAGAATTTCCCCTCTTCCATTCTAGGATAGGCTCATTCGGAAATTGAAACTTGACTACACGGGTTCTACAATCATTAGAAACATAACACCAATGCAACCAATTCATACGAAGGATAACATCAAAATTTAGCATATCAAGCTCTACCAAATCAACAAGAGTAAATCTATGGGATAAGGAGACGGGACATCTTCTATAGAACCCATAGCCATTATAGAATCACCAACAGAGGTAGAGTCAGAAAAGGGATCTAACAACACATTTGGGAGAAATCAAATCTCATAGCCACGTATGGGATCACAAAAGACAAGGTAGTACTGGGATCAAGTAAATCATAAACATCTAGTTGGAAGACTTTCAACATACCGTTAACCATATCGGGAGAACCTTCTTGTTCACCATGAGTCTGAAGTGCATAAAACTTGTTTTGCTTAGTAGCATTTGTACCTGAACCACTTGGACCGGATGAAGGATAGGGTTGAGCCCTACGACGATTATCTCTTTCATTCTTAGCAACTGAAGGACAATTTTTTATCTTGTGATCCATCTTACCATAACCAAAACAAGCATTGGAACCTGCTAGACATTTGCTCTCATGCTTTCTTCCACACTTAGTACAAGTAGGAAATAGAGTCCCACTACCATTTCCACCTGGAAGCTTAGGGTTAGACACCCTCTCTTTGTAGAATCTTGGAGGAGCATTAGAGGAACCTTGCCCGAAAAACCTTTGTCAAAACCTTGAACGACCACGTCCACCGGACCTAGAGTATGAAGAGTTACCATCATCGATTCTTGCCCTCTTTAGTTTTCTAGACTTCTCCTTAAGTTTTTCATTCTTAATTTGTTGAGCATGAACCATAAGGAGAGAAATGTCCATGTCATGGAAAACCATAGTGGTACGACATTCTTTCATAACCAATTCGGATACTCCCAAAACGAACTTGATCATCTTTACCCTAGAGTCTGCCACTATAGAGGGAGCATACCTCGACAACTGTGTGAATCTTAAAGAATACTCTTTCACACTCATGTTCCCTTGTCGGAGGTTAATAAACTCAAGCACTTTTGCCTTCCTCATCTGAAAAGGAAAGAACCTATAAAGGAAAGCAGACTTGAACTTTTCCTATACTAGGGGACTCGCATCTTTCAGTCTTACTTCCTTACATTGGTTGAGCCAAATTTGAGCAACACCCTTTAAGTTGATAAGTGGCCAATTCCGCCTTCTCTACCGGTGTCACTCTCTAATTGCCAACACCTTGTAAACCTCATCAATAAACTCTTGAGGATCTTTCTCAACCTTAGAACCATAGAATTCCAAAGGAATCATCTTAGTGAAGTCCCTCACTCTAGATGCCACCGTACCCACATATGGGTTCACGGGGATCACAACCTCTCTATTGGCTTGAGCCATCACGGCTTGAGCTAATACTTGAAAAATAGTCCTAAACTTCGCATTAGTCACTTTATCGGCCAAAGGGTCAACCGAAGCTTGAGGAGCTTAAGATGGAGCTTCTTGACTTGCATTATCTCCCTCATTCCTTCTAGCAAAAGCTATTCGAGTAGTCATATCATGTAGACCATCGGGTAAGGATTAGGAGAGAGATCTTATAGAGTTAATCTCTATCGCACGACTTAGAGTGAATAAAGAAGTGAAGTTTCCTAAGCATCTTGTAGCCTCTCATTCATAAATTTGGTGCACTTCACATTTATGAATAATACTTTTCTTAACATGGTTTTGAGACATCTTAAAACCATTATAAACCTTGTGCTCTGATACCAAGTTTATTCACGACCCAGGGGAACCCCCTAGATGTAACATGGCGTACAAGACCCCGAGAGGCCTCATGCAAACCACTTAGCTTTCATAGTCAAGATAATTGAATTCGATGAGATTTAAAACATTTTCAACACAATCAAAGTATTTTAATTGCAAAGGGGAAGTCTAATACACTTGTCTCAAAAACCATCTAATACAATAGAATCTCGAGACACAGCCCGTACATCAATGTTCAAAACAAAAAGGAAAGAACATAACAAAAGTAGTGGCCAAATCCTCGGATGCTATAAGGACTCACCAATCTTTAACCTTGCCTCTACTACAGATCCTAGCCACGGGGATGAGAATAGGGAACACCAGACCCTATATTTGGATACGAAATGTAGGCAAGTGTATGTGTTAGTACAAAGATGTACTAAATATGATAGCTTGCATAAACATAACATAAACATAAAAGTTAGACAACAAAAGTCATAAAGCATAATCAATGCACACAATAGATCATCTCAATCATGTAAGGAGTACTTCTTGAAGTAACCTTAATTCATCCTTAGTCAAGACTTGGGTAACCACCTCCAGTTTCACACATCATGGAAGACAAACTAAATGTAATATCCTACCTTAGAAAGAGCAAAATTTAGAAAGAAAGAAGTGTAATAATATAAACTTTACAAATACTTACTCATCTCTAAACTCAACATATTAAGTGATATGATAAACACTCACTTTTAACTTTATTTGAGAGATTCTCTAACCGACAACCATCACTCTAAGCAATATGATGATAAAGCGACTTGCCCATGCTACCTCCAATACCTTTCTATGTTATAATACATCTCAATTAATTGGATCCACTAAAGCTCTGCTCGAAAGCAATAAGAGTCATCAAAACATTATGATCCTTAACCCATGTTGGCTGCATGGTTTATGAGGAATGTGAGTTGTATGAACTCATCCCAGTACTAGTGCTCAATAATACTCCTAATAAATTTATACTCATGATTAAATGTATAAATATACTCTTTATTGATTTCAGGTAATTACTCAAAATTTCCTCTTAAAAGAGGTAACAACTCTGAAATATCTCTGAACTCATTAACTAATTTAGAAGAAAGAGTTTCTCCTTTCTCAATGTAAAAAGTGATACCATTGGGAATACTTATATCCCTTATACTCTTACTCAATTTATATTTGAAAACTCTTTCTCAAAACTAATCTTTTACTCTCCTTATAAATCAATTTAAAGACAAAACATTTGTTTTGAAAAGATTCTCAAATTTAACTCAACACTAGAGTTCATGCTGAAATATTGACATGAAAAAATAACATAAAGGATGTCAATACAATAATAGATAACTTAATACTGATAAATAATAAAAATCAAGGATAAAACCCTAGATTACTCTTTTACTGAATTTAAACATATGTAGGGCGTAAGGACGAACTAGTTCAATATTATGATAGCCTTACATACTTGATTATTGAGCTATTAGACTAAAAACTTTGGTGGAAACTTCATTTATCTTGAGTTTGAGGAAGAACATTAGCTTTCTTGGATGAAATCTTTGAGCTTGGAATCTTGGGGTTTGATCTTCAGAGAATAAACTCTTTTATGAAGTTCTTAGAGTGGAAGATCTTGGGAAAACCTTGGATGGAAAGTCTCTTTGTATCTTGAATTTTTGACTTGAAGGTTTGAGGGTTCTTGATGGAGAAGAGGAAGAGTTTTAAGAGAATTTATAAATACTTGAATGTTTAGATAGATGATTTTGAGAGGAAAACTAGTTAGTTGAATTATATACTAAGTTAATACACTCATAAACGACTTAGAATAGGGTAACAAAGCTTGGAAAATGACTAAAATAACCCTGGAACGCATGCAGGAAGTTGCTGGAAAAAAAAGTGTAGCAAGCCTTCACAAAAGGCTCTATGACTCGTGGAACATTCCACCGTCCGTAATTGCCATCGTAGAACTTTGATTGCCTGACAAGGCTTCACTAAAATGAGCATAACATTTTATTTCGAACTCGAAATGGGGCAAACTTGGTGAAGTTGGAAAGAGGACTCATAGAACCTTAACTTGATAGGTCATGGACCATCTAATTCATTATGCGCTAAGAGATATTCTTGTTTGAAGTTGATCTAAGCAGAATCTTATATCAAAACTTAAATGGTAAAGAAACTTTCAACTGAACTTTGTCCTAGGGGATTCTAGTGACCTTAATTCATATCCAAAACCACTTTCACACTAAAGAATTGACCTTAACACTTAAGAAAAATTTAACAAATCATTCGATACAAGCCCAAACTATCCCCTAGGATAACAACTATCTATTCTAAGGCATAAGAATCGAAGTAACAAGTTGGGAAATAAATTACTTATCTTTACAGAGATTCCAGATGAAAATAGTGAAAATTACCGTAGGTCACCTTTTCACTTCCCCAAAATGTTCTTGCATAATAATGAGCGATTTTGAGGAATTTTCTCCATTTACAATGACTTACCCCATCATAGCGGCCAAATCCCTCTATAGAGACACCTTTATAGCGAAAATGCTCGCTATTTGCACTGGAATCCTCCCTCTCCATTGTCCCCAAGCTTGGAACATCCTAGGAGGATTTTTGGAGTAACCCTCGTATGTTTTCCAACTGAAGAGGAGGAGCCAAATTATAAAATCTGTAGTTGCTAGGTTTTAGTTTCATCATCCCGGCTATAACGGCCTAACAACCACTATAGTGAGCAGTAGAATTCCTACTATGGCGGAGTGACATCATCCTGAATCAAATTCAAAGTTTTGAGATTTTCATCGTGTCACCCTTAATTAATTTGACAGTGTATTTAAAAAAATATTTAGGTTTCCATAATAAGATGTCTTTCGAATAATGATAGAACAAGTCATTACAATCATTTTCCTATAAGAAAAAGGACTAGCCAAATATGGAGACCGTGTGCTTTACTTTTAGGAAAAAGAAAATTTAATTATGGTAAGAAATTAGGTAAATACCCAACAATACTCCCCATTGGCCTGAATTTTTGACAAAATAAATTTATTCCACATTCTTCACATAATCTTCAACAGATTGAATCTCCTCCAATAAATCTATGTCTCAACATAGAGAACCTCTCTGACAAAGTTTCTTCAACAAAATATTCATTATTGACAATTAGGTTGCGGCTAGAAGCCTAGAACTGAACACTCCAAGATGAACACCCATTTATAATTGGCTTTGATACCACTTGTTAGGACCAAAATAATTTGGTTTGGTGCGGAAGCTAACAAGCAAACCTCAAAAGTCCATGAGTGAGAAGACAACAAAAATTATACCAAATGAGACACAAATATTTAACATAGTTCGGTTAATCGATCTACATCTACAAGAGGAGATGGAAATTTCACTATATAAAAGATAGTATACAATATCAAGATAAATATCTCACATAATTCACTTGAAATACAAAGAGGTTCACACAAGTGTTAACGTAAAACCTGTGTCTCACAAATTCCCTCTCCTAAACAAAACTCTCAAAGCCCCTATGACTAAATTGTGAATGATACCAAGTTAGAAGGAATGAACTTCTATAATGAAAATTCATAACTTCAACACCCGTCAACCCCCTCCCCCCCAGAAAAAAAGAAAAAAAAAACCCAATACTACCTCAATTAAAAGAAAAAGAAAAGGAATGATCTAACAAAGATGAATAGCGATGATATTTGTTGACTGGTTCATATGTCGTCGTTTATGGTTGGGGAAAAGTTCATGTTGTCAAAGTTGAAACAATCAACCTATTGATATTGAAAGACCCAATAAACTCTTATGCACCTCGAGTGAATCATGTCATTCAACATAATATCATCAATTTATTTATGTGTGAAACATAAGAAATGAAAAGAAATTATATATTATTAGGTATCCATAATCTAGTGTATCGGAAACAACCTCTGTACCTTACAAAGATAGGATTGTGATCTGCATGTGTATATTTTATACCTTATTTAGATTTTATTTGTGTATATATTGGGTATGTTGTTGTAACTGATCCACTTAGTCTAGAGATTAATTTAATTTATGACCAAGTATGATCACATGTTGAAAAATGGAAACGTGTGTACTTAATTTATCATTTAACAAATGAGTTTTGAAACAACATCATTTTAATTAAGATTTGTTCTATTGGTTTTGATTTTTTCTTTTTCTAATCCTAGAATTGTGAGTACGATCGAACCTAACCTCTAATTAAATAATAATTTTGGAAGCTTATATAATTAATAGGTGTCACTATAAATGATTCATGTCTGAAGTACTACTAGCAATTATTAAAAATATTGGATGCACAAAAGATTAAAATAATTATATATAAATGAATTTGAGTAGTAATTGATATAATTCGATCTATTAGTGTTATTTATTTATTTGCTTACTTTTTCATGTGTTAGAATTGTCTAAATATATTTGTGTGCTCCATTGAATTTTAATAAAACCATCCAAGAAAAAAGAATCAAATAATGAATCAAAAAACATTCTAATAAAAACTCTTCATCTAAATTTATTACCTCAAGATCTTTGGCCTCTTTTTTCAACTCATCTATGTACTCAGTATTCCTCATCCTAGACCTTTGGGCAGACAATCGATTTAATATCATTCTACAAGTCACGATTCCATAAGAATTTTTCATCAAAAATTCTCAACATGAGTCAGAAATTCACATTTTTTAAAGTAGTGTTAATAAAAATAGACATGTGTGTATACCTTCTAAACGTCTTCAAGTTCACATTGGCCTGGGTCTACTTGACCATTTTTTAGTTCCAAATTCGTAGCTTCTTCCAGAGTTGGAATCCTCTTAATTGATTCATATTCAATTGGAGTTTTTAAAGACAAACTCAAATTAGGCTCATCAGATCTGTTTCGTTTCTCATTCATTTTTTCTTTCATAATTTTTGTTTAATCACCTGAGGAGCATTGAATAAAAATCCCCAAAAAAGAAACATTAGCAAAAAAGGAAATAAAATTGATAAAGAAAATGAATTATGAAGTGAAAGAACTAATATATGTATACCTCTAATAGAAGAATGCTTCTTTAGATTTTTTTGTGATTTTGCAAAGGCATAACTAGATATCTTTATATAGAGATGGGAAAATGATTTTTTTTTCACTTGGACAGTATGACATCTTGTAAACTAGATTTATATAATTAGAATCTTTTGTAGAAAGGTAAGTAAATTAATTATTTGCTATATATGTATATATTTAGGTAAATTTACATAAATTCCACTAGTTTATGAGGTTATTACTTAGTACATTCTAATTTACAATATTATAAATATGACTAGATTTTGGTGTGTCCGGATACATGTATCTCGGAATATATGTGTCATGACCCAGACCGTCGTGATTACACCCACACTAAACCTCCGGTGGGAGAACCATTACTACAACCCAAACTAACAAATTTTATGAAAACTAAGACATTTAAAGATATGGAAGCAGGTTTAAATGACAACAAAAATGGAGTCCCCATAAACTCCAAGGGTTTAAACAAATAACTTAACCAAACTAATGCGGAAGAACAACCCATAGAACTTGAAAGTTAATGTACCAAAACTCTACTAACGGCAATTCTAAGAACAAGGGGTACAACCCCGAAACTAAACAAATAGTCTGAGTCCGAAAAGAGTGGACTTAAACAAGAAAAATCCATGGCAGCCCGAAAGAACTGGCTCACCCTTGAATCTGGTCACGCTCAATAGTCACTTAGTTGAGGTCTATCAATAGGCGCTTGAAAATGCCCTGTACTCAACAAAGAACAAGCAAGTGCAGTATCAGTACACAACCACAGTGTACTGGTAGGATCACGCGCCTATCCCAATAAGTGAAACACATGCAAGTAACCACAACATTATAAAACAATCATATACCAAACATATACAATATTAGTCATCTTTTCAGGATCAATGTAGCATCCCACATTCTCAATAATACACATTGGTTATCAATTTAGAGCAACATACAGTCTTCCAATATCAATCATCATTAGATATGAACGTAATCATCACAAGTAGATACACAACACAATTCAATGGTCCTCTCACGAAACCCAATTCAATTATCCTCTCATGGAACCCAAACACAAACTGTTAGCATACCGGTACGTGGTACCCGATACAAGTTAGTGTGCCGGAACGTGGCAGCCTATCCCATGTTTATGCCGGAACGTGGCAACCGATCCCATGTTTATGCCGGAACGTGGCAACTAATCCCATGTTTATACAGGAACATGACAACCGATCCATTCAACAAGCCACAATCACAATCACAATGTACATTCTCATAATCATACAATCAAGTGTTGATTCATGGCATACAATCATTCGTTCATACTCAATTACATTAGGTGTGATCAATAGATTTCATTCACATACATATATGCATTACAATGAAGTAATTACAAACATATATCACACCAACATGAAATCACAACCATCGCCTACCTCGAATCCAAGCTTTAATCCCTTAAGGCACTTGAATCTTCCCTTTCCGGATTCTTCCCGCTTGTTCGTGGTCTAAAAACAACAATTTAGACGCAAGGATCAACAATCAAAGGTCTAATTATCCAGATTATAACAAACTAAATAACCCTAGACCAAACCCTTGGTCCCCATACCCAGATTAGGGATTTTTCCACTATAATTTTCAAATCAACCTTCCCCAATCGATAATTATTCATTAGATTACGTGCTACGGATTGAAAAATGGATTCGGGGAGTTAAAACATTACCTTTAGCCTCAAGAATGGTGAAAAACGATCAAGACCTCGTATGGGGTCGTTTCTTAACTCTCAAAGTCGTAAAGTGCATAATAAAGACGTTTTGGGGTTTATTTATGACCTTAAGTTGCATCAAATCCGCCACAGCGGTCCTCACCTCGCTATAGCGGCCCCGCCCTTGCGACAGAAATCCCGCCCCAGCGGCTTGCACAGAACCAATGTATTATTTTAATAATTCCAAGACCCCCATTTCACAACACACCTTTAACCAACGATGCTCAGAAAATACTGCTCACGCTAAGATCAATTCTAGGAGTTCTACTCACCCGAATTCAATTCTGTAAAGTCGTACGGATTCCTTAACGACTTATATAACTACTCATGTAATCAAAATCATAATTAAATCACCCGATTGGCAGTAGATTTCCCAACACCTTAATGACTCTAATTTCATCCAAATCTGGACTAGGTTGGGAAATCTAAAGTTACTACTCAAAAGTTTTCTGGCCCCAATTCTTTCCCCATTGGCTTTTCCTTAACGACGGAAATCAGGTTGTTACAATAGATACCAATTTACCCATCACTCGTCCCGGAGTGATCAACTATGGAAAGACTGGCTAAAGTAAGGGTAGAGTAGTATCTAAATCGTCGAATTACTGGGGATACTTCTCTCGCATGCCCTTCTTACCTAATCTAATTACCTACTAAGGGTTTTACATCTACAACCTCAAATCAACTAATTGAATACCTACACATCCTCCCTTACAATGCCTCGATGAAGTCATCTCAATACTCGAGTGATAAATATTATTGTATGTAAACTAAACTAACAACAAAAACGAATCCTAACAACCACCAAGGTTGATTGTATACACGTCTACAACATGTTATCAAGGACCTTAACACATTCATCCAGACGAATCCTTTAGCACTTAAGCATGAAAAAATCCAAGTCAATACTCACTACAAATAACAGTGAACCTGGACCAACCAACACACACTAATTATACCCAAACAATCATAGTACTTATCAACATCCCCTTCTCACAACATAAATTTCCATAAGCTTAAGTTAGAAAATTTTGGTCTTTAGACATCATATACTTATTAAGGGATATGTCCAAGCATACAAACCCTCTAGCAACACTATCGAAATGCTAGATGTAGTAATTATAAATTACCTCTTAAGAACAATAGAATTCGATTCAATGATCCCCATATTCAACCACACATAATCGATACATGACCTCGACGACAAGATGAAATATTAGATTCTCGGACAACCATAAATACGCATGGTAGCTCTTCTATAAACTTTCATAAGCAAGGTGGTACATGTAGAACCACTGAAATACTTTAACAACTCCAACACAACACCAATTATGTCATTCGAAATAACCAAATCTTCCCAATCTTCCCACTCAACCAAGAGAACATCTCAGGATTTTGGTACCCCTGATCCACCACTAGGGATCCACTCACAAAAGTGAAAACATACGAGAGCATAGCTAGTGAATCATACTCACAATACTAACAACCATCATAACACTCTGACCATTTACGTTTCATAAGCCAACACTTTTTAGATGAAATCTTTCTTAGGTACTTAACACTCAATAGTAATCAACTTTACGACTCAACCCAGGTGTAAGTCCTTTCAAATGCTCAATACTAGATACAATTGATCTTTTCTCGCCTTACAAATTCATACCTTGACAAAAGATATCACTACGAATGTAGACATACTATGAAAAATCTGAATTGTGACTCAACTGTATAACCCAATCCCCTTATTTATCAACATTAGTTTATACCTTGAAGATTGAAATCATGGATCTTCGCTTATCATCGATTGCATCTCCATCGATCTTACAATATCTTTCGCTAACAATCCAATCGTACTCATTACTATACTCAAAAACAAAAACAAACACTTATCATCACGCTCAAGCTAATGTCTGCACAATCATTTCTCAAGTCTTTTTCAATAGTTTTTAACCAATCTGATGGACTTGTGACACTATTACTATAGCCACAGCAAAACAAATGAAATCACGTGTCTCTGAACCCAATTATCTACCCCTCTGAAGATACCTCTTTAGCCTTAAAAATCCAATAAAATATTCTTGCTCTCGCCTCTCTCTAAAGGTTGTACTACATTCTACTATATTTTCCTTCATTGTAACTCTAGCTATTTAACATTCTATTTGAGTGGTGTCCTACCATCTCTTATAATTTTCCATACACCTATGTTATTCACCAAGTATTAGAAAACTACAACCTTAGATACTCGCAAGTCGTAATTACTATACAAGAATTCGCTTAACCAACAATCTTATTATATAGTTGCATCCCATCACAATCCATCGCGAACTCTTATTACCATTACACTCAGTCAGCCCTGACTATCACTATGAAGTCAACCTTTTCATCAACATGACACCTAAAACTCAGGTATACTCATCAAATTTAAAGGACTAACCCAATCTTGGTACGCACTTTCTTATTAAAATCTTTAATTTCCTTCACCCAAGTATACTCAGAACTTTCTTTATCCATAAGCTTGTCATTCTGGTATTAATCCACTCCCTTATGGATTAAGATAAAATCATCAGTATTCATACTACCCTCCTTCTTCTTAATAAACAAGACAGGAGCACCCTATTTGGAAACACTAGGACAGATGAACCATTTATCAAGAAGCTCTTGGATTTGAGCCTTAAGCTCTCTTAATTCTGTTGGAGTCATACGATACAGAGGGATGCAAATGGGGAAAGTGTCAGTTTTCAAGTCAATGCAGAAATCTATATCTCTATATGGAGGCATACTAGGCAAATCCGTAAGAAACACTTCCTTAAAACTCAGACACCACAGGATCAGACTCAATAGAGGGAGACTCAACCTCAACATCCCAATCATGAGCCAAATAAGCCAAACAACCCTGCCCTATCAGTTTTCTAGCCCGAATGGAGGATATGATCTTAGCTAGCTGAGGCTTGTACACCCCTTCCCACTTTAATCTTTCCCTACTGGGGATCTCTAGAGTTACCGACTTAGTATTACAATTAAGCCCGGTATAATAGGGGGACAACCAAGTCATGCCTAATATTATATCAAGTCAGTTATATCCAGCATAACCAAATCAACCCAAATCTGAAAATCCATACACACAACAAGACAACACAACATACATGGGTGACTATAACTGAATCTTCAATTGGGGTAGAAACATGGATGGGGGCATTAAGTATATCACAAACCACATCAAATCCCAAGACAATTGAACTGACACATACGAATAAGTAGAAACTAGATCAAACAAAACAATAGCCATTCGGGCACATACAAGAGTAGCTCTTGTGACCACTGCATCACACCCTCAAACTCGGTCTTACCCAGAAAAACATAAAACTGAGCCATGTCCTCCTTGCCTAGCTGCACTACTCCTCTAGCTGCATTACCATTTTCTCGGCCTCCACAACCTCGTTGATTTCCTCCTCATATGCCTAGGTTCTCCATAATTATAACACACCTTATAACTTATATTTGATTGTTGAACATTGAATTAGATCGTGGGGGTTAGTTCGAGTACGATTCAGGGTCCAGAATTGTGACTAAGGGAAAACAAAAGAGACTGGGCTGAGATTCTATCTCGCCTTGTCCTTCTTTGGCGGAAGAAATCTAGCACTGGCGGTCTCACCTTGGCGAGAAAATCCCACCCCAGCGACCATAACGAAAACAGAATCCTTGCCAATAATTTTTCTGGGGTTATTTTCTTTCCCAATTTCCCCCTAAGGTTCCCAGCTATAAGACATGCACTTTTAGAGTACTCAATCTCCTTAGCTAGGATACTCGTTGCCTACCCTAAGTCAACCCAACGATACACGCTCCAAAATTCCGTTACGTAACTCCAACACTTACTACTAAAAAACTGCCAAAAAGCAACGAACAAAAAAGCGTCGGACTGCATTGCTCCAAAAAGCGACGTCATTTGCCACACTGTCCGACGCTTTTTAATAAAAATAATTACTTTTAAAATTATTTTACAACAAGCGACGGACGGCATCTCTTAGTCCGTCGCTTTTTTTCTCGGATTTTTGCGTTAAATATATATATAATTAATAATTATTTATTTAATATATATAAAGATGTCGTCCGTCACTTTTTAATAAAAATAACTATTTATAAATTAAACAATAACCACGCTGTCCGTCGTTTTCAATTTATTTTATTTTATTAATTAGTTTTTTAAAAAGCGACGGACGACATCTCTTAGTCCATCGCTTTTAGGTCAAACTATATAGTCAAACATTTTAAAAAAGCGACGGACAACGTCTCTTAGTCTGGTGCTTTGTAGTCAAATATTTTTAAAAAAGCGACGAACAAAGAGACGTTGTCCCTCACTTTTTTTAAATTATGAACCAAAAGGCAGGTCCCCCCCCCCCTCCATTTTCCCATCTCTCTTTCTCTCTCTTCTCTCTTATCTCCCTTCTCTCTAAAACCAAATTGTTGCGCCACCACCGCCGCTGCCCCACGCCACCCCATGCCGCCACCGCCCTTCTCTCCTTGAGCATTAGTCTCGTCGCTGCCTTTCCCCGTCGTCCCCACTGCCTCTTTTTCTTAGCTTGTTAAGGTTAGGATTTAATTTTAGTTTTTTTCAATTCTAGTAATATTTGATTTGTTATAAATTAGTATATTGTTTTAGTTTGATGAATTGTGTTATTGAATTGTTAATTTGTATATTTGATTATTGTTAGTTAGGTAGAGAATTGGCGATTTTTTATTTTAGGGTTTTCTTCTAAATTGGGTTTTTTTTTAAAATATGATTGTGAATTGAGTATTAGAAAATAGAACTAACAAATAATTAGAAGTTAGATGTTAGATTAGTTGCATTTTCCAACTTATAAATTCTTGAATTTAGTATTTTTGGTGGTTGAAGTTAGAAAAGCATTCAATTGTATATGACAGTTAGATTACTTTGAAGTTAGAAAAATATTGGATAGTATATGAAAGTTGAAATTAGATTAGTTGAATTTTCCAACTTAGAAGTTCTTGAATTTAGTAAGTTTGAAAGTTGAAGTTAGAAAAATTGGGGATTTTTTAAATATGATTGTAAATTAAGTATTAGAAGTTAGAACTAACAAATAATTAGAAGCTAGAAGTTAGAGATTAGTTGAATTTTTCAATTTGTCATTGTATTTGTTCTTATATGTATTATATTGTTGTTGAAAATTGGGTTACTTGAATTATATTCTTGATCTTGGAAATTCTTGAACTTAGAAATTCTAGAAATTAGATACGAAATTGAATTTTTGAAGAATTTTAGAACTTTAATTAGGTTGTGAACTTTAGAAATCTTGAATTATTGTAGGATTTTAGAACTTTAGAAATCTTGAATTATTGTGGGATTTTAGAACTTTAAGTTGTTAACTTTAGAAGTCTTGAATTATTGTAGGATTTTAAACTTTAGGTTGTGAACTTTAGAAATCTTGAATTATTGTAGGATTTTAGAACTTCAGGTTGTGAACTTTAGAAATCTTGAATTATTGTAGGATTTTAGAAATTAAAGGTGTGAACTTTAGAGAACTTGAATTTTTGTAGGATTTTAGAACTTCATAAGGTTGTGATGTTAGGAATCTTGAATTATTGTAGGATTTTAGAACTTTAAGTTGTGAACCTTAGTGAACTTGATTTTTGTAGGATTTTAGAACTTTAGGTTGTGAAACATTAGAAATCTTGTATTATTCTAGAATTTTAGAACTTTAAGTTGTGAATTTTAGAGAACTTGAATTTTTGTAGCATTTTACAACTTTAAATTGTGAACTTTAGAGAACTTGAATTTTTGTAGGATTTTAGAACTTTAGGTTGTGAACTTTAGAGAACTTGAATTTTGTAGGGTTTTAGAACTTTAGGTTGTGAAGTTTAGAAGTCTTGAATTATTGTAGGATTTTAGAAATTTAGGTTGTGAACTTTAGAAATCTTGAATCATTGTGGGATTTTAGAACTTTAAGTTGTGAACTTTAGAAATCTTGAATTATTGTAGGATTTTAAACTTTAGGTTGTGAACTTTAGAAATCTTGAATTATTGTAAGATTTTAGAACTTTATAAGATTGTAAACGTTAACAATCTTGAATTATTGTAGGATTTTAGAACTTAAAGTTGTGAACTTTAGAGAACTTGAATTTTTGTAGGATTTCAGAACTTTATAAGATTGTGAACGTTAGAAATCTTGAATTATTGTAGGATTTTAGAACTTTAAGTTGTGAATTTTAGATATCTTGAATTTTTGTAGGATTTTAGAACTTTAGGTTGTGAAACGTTCGATATCTTGAATTATTGTAGAATTTTAGAACTTTAAGTTTAAGAATTTTAGAAAACTTGAATTTTTGTAGGATTTTAGAACTTTAAGTTGTGAACTTTAGAGAACTTGAAATATTGTGAGATTTTAGTACTTTAGGTTGTGAACTTTAGAAATCTTGAATTAGTTTAGGATTTTAGAACTTTAGGTTGTGAACTTTAGAAATTTTGAATTATTGTGGGATTTTAGAACTTTAAGTTGTGAACTTCAGAAATCTTGAACTATTGTAGGATTTTAAACTTTAGGTTGTGAACTTTAGAAATCTTGATATATAGAATTTATGAACAAATTATTAGGTTGAACTTTAGAAATCTTGATAAAATATAGTCTTTATGAACTATTTGTAATTTTGAAACGAATTTTTTGTAATTTAAAAATGAATTTTGAAAGACTTTATAAGTCTTTAAATTGTGATTTAGATATTTTTGAATGTTAATTTAAGTTTGTTGTTTTATATTTTGTGTAGCTTCTTTATAGTGTTTTGTGTTTGATTGGGGCTGAACAGAATTCAATTGCTTTTTCAGGTAGGAAGTAGAAACTGGCAGTTTCTGCTGTAAAAAAAATTGCAGAAAAAACGATGGACAGGGTGGTTTTATCCGTTGCTTTTTTGGATTTTATTTTTTTTAAAACCCAGAAAAGCGACGAACAGGTTCCTTTAGTCCGTCACTTTTTTTTTAATGTTATTTGTTTAAAACCCAGAAAAGCGATGGCCAGGGTCCTTTAGTTCGTCACTTTTCTGGAATTTTCAAATTTTTATTTCTAAAAAAGCGACGAATGGTGGCCCGTCTCATTGTCCGTCGCTTTTCAAGATTCTAAAAAAAATAAAAATTAATTCAAGCGACGGACTTCGTCTCATTTTTAAAATTTTAAAAAAAATTTAAAAAAAAAACAAAAGCAACACAGTCCGTCGCTTTTGAAAAAAGCGACGAGATTGACTGCGTCGCTTTTGGCCAAAAAAGCGACACAGTCCGTCACTTTTTTTTGTCTCTTTTTGGCAATTTTTTAGTAGTGACTACAACATCCTCGTTCCCAGGATACGCCTAGATATTCACATGATTATTAGTTGGTCGCGACACACGTCCAGATTTCATTTTACGAATCACCTTGTAAATTATCTAGACCCTCGCACCAACTTAGTTCTGACTTTCTTCTCACAATGAGTTTCACGATACTGAAGTAGTTACAACTTGCAAGATTTAAATGATCAAAACAGCATATTACACATAACAAGTTCAGACACACATTTACCGTGCATCCAATCATATCATCACATTCCAGCAAAACAACTTTCACATTCATAGTTAATTCAGAAACAAGAAGCACGCATTCGTAGTTTCAAGTTATACTCACAGACAAGTTCAAATTCTTAATTAGCTACTTCTCTCCATGGATGACCATTACGGATTATCCATGCCTTATACGGCCCCTAAAGCCTGATACCAATTGGAACCTTCTCAGTTCCAATTAACTTGCTTGTGTCCCTTCAGTCGGGACTACGACATCTAGTTCACTTCGTTGAAATACCAATTGGACTCAACTCATACCACAAGCGACAATAGTAACAAACGAGTCCCACAAAACTGCTAATTTCAATCATAGAACTTGGTCGAACCGAATTTTTAACCGCCTCAACCTTTAACTGATGGTAACCAGACCTTAAATCAATCTTAGAGAAAACCGATGCACCTTGCAATTTTTAACAGATTCTCTCATTTCTTTCTAGTTGTATCTTAGTTATTTCTCCTCTTTGCGAGTTACTTTTTTCTTCTCTAAATCTAAGAGTAGCTCTCAACTGAAAATCTTTGATTTCTCAAAATAGAGAAAGCACGAGTCGGCCAAGAAGCAGTCGCAACAGCTTGATTTCAGTGTTTCATCTATGTTTTTTCAGAACAAAGAAAGTACGGGTCTGTCTAGCACTGATCTCAACTCAATCTCTATCTTTTATTCACTCAAATCTCAGGTATTACTCCACTTCTTCCAATTTATTTGTTTCATTCGATTAAGCCGATTTGTTGTTTGCTTGTTCAAGTTATAACTATTCTTGTTTAAGTAACATTTGTTCGCTGATCACACTAGTTGCTGATCATTATTTGTAAAAAAAGAATCAACTTTATAGTGTGTTATGCTCCCAAAAATGAAGGGGATCTATCCTTAAAGAACTAAGTGTTCTTAAAGGTTAAGAGCAGTGAACTAAACTTGAAAAGAGGCATTAACAACTAGAAGAGCTAAAACAATATGATAAATATCAAGAGAGTTGTGTTGAAGTTGAAAAATCCATTATGAATTACAAGTGAATCGTTTTTAAGCTTTTAAGCCTAACAGAGCAAGTGAGAAAACTGATTGTTGTATGTTACAATTGGAAAGGTGAAAAATTGATAGCTTTGTTTGGTTCTAAAAACTAATAAAAGATGTAAAACGAAATAGAACTGCTACAAATGCCCTCATGTGGTGATGCACATAGAAGGTTGAAAGAGTGATAGTTTCGTTTGGATCTGAAACTTGGAATACTTGATATCTTTCAAGAAGATACATTCCAACAGTTTCTTAAAACATTATTAATCCATTTTTCTAACAGGTTCTCTTATTTCTTTCTAGTTGTATCTCAATTATTTCTCCTTTTTGCGAATTGTTTTTTTCTTCTCTAAATCTAAGAGTAGCTCTCAACTGAAAATCTTTTATTTATTGAAATAGAGAAAGCACAGGTCTGCCTAGAAGCAGACGCAACAGCTTGGTTTTAGTGTTTCATCTGTGTTTTTTCAGGACAAAGAAATCACAGGTCTGCCTAGCTCCGATCTCAACTCAATCTTTATCTTCTATTCACTCGAATCTCAGGTATTACTCCATTTCTTCCAGTTGATTTGTTTCCTTCTGTAAAGCTGATTTGTTGTTTGATTTGTTTGAGTTATATATAACTCTTCTTTTATAAGTAACTTTTGTTCGCTCACACTAGTTGCTGATCATTATTTATAAAACGGATTCAGTTTTATAGTGTGTTATGATCCCAAAAATGAAGGGGATCTATCTCTTATTTCTGTAGACATGTATCTCAGTTATTTCTCCTCTTTTGTGAGTTGTTTTTTTCTTCTCTAAATATGATTTGTTGATTCTTTCCTTCTTACATCATAGTGTATAGTGTGTGCCTAAAGAATCGATCATATTTTCACAATGAAATTAATTCGAGCTAATGAAAGATGAAAGAAGTATAATAGAATTGATGCAACCTAACTCTTGTATATGTTGTTCATAGTAGGTTGAAACAGTAATAGTTCCATTTTTGTGCAACTGAATCACTATTTTTGTCCTAAAGAAACTGAACAGTGAACTATTATTGAACATAGACACTCACAGATTATGAATTAAGACAATGTTCAGAGAGAATATAGAGGGAGTTATTCAACTAAAGAAATCTATTCTAAATTACAAGTGAACTATTGTTTACCTAAATAGGCTAATAGAGCAAGCTGGTAAGTGGTTGCATTTATTAAAACTGATCCAAATGTGTAGTTACCTGCAACTATTTCCTTAAGGTACTGGTTACAGAATCACAAGTTGTGCGCATCTTACCCTTTTTCTTATCGTTCATATTTTCTTAATCTCTTTTTATGTATTCTCCAAGGTTATGGCGCCTTGTAAGCAATGGATGCAACTTTCTCGTAAGAAAGATAACATGCTTGTTGAACCAGAAGGAATTGAAAAACATGTGCGTTTGGTAAATTCAATATGTAAATTACTTCAAAATATTATGGGATCTGAAATGTACTTGTATATATTTTGTAGGCTCAAATAGAAAAAATAGTAAAAATTGAACCATCTCTGCCTAGCATAGAGATTGTAGAAAAGTGTAGTGGACCTCAAACTCATAGCCATGTATTTGGCTTTGGTGGTGGAGTAAAGACAAAGGACATGAGAGGTGGCACTTCTTCAAAGACTGAATTACTGTCTCAGCCACGTTCAACTCAAGAGGAAAATAAATCTTTGAATGAGAAAAACAAATCTTTGAATGATCGCTTGTCTACCTTAGAAGATGAGATGAAAGAAATTCGGATAACCCGCATATGACATCACCCGTATCAATTGAATGACCACTGACTTCTTTTGCTGATTAAGTAAGTAACAATATACCAAACTCTATTTGCGGATAGTTGTTTAAGCAGTTAGTGTATGGCTGAACTCTTATGAAACTAATGAAGAGAGGAATGAACAAATAGCATATCCTTTTAGAAACTGGAAGACGATAGATTGATAATTGACATGCTTTCCATCAGCTTTTCTATTATTATTGATATGCATGTTTAAAGGAATTCTTCACTTGTGAGGTACTTCGTTGGGTGATTATCTTCTCTTAGCTGGTGGTTGTGTGACATATTTGTGTTATGTATGATTCATGATACATATCAGGTTATTATTTGTTTGTTGGACTGATAATGGAAAATTGTATTGCTTTTTGGGGATCTGTCATGAACAAGATACTAAAAATTTTCCCTGTGAAGTGGAAAATTTGATGTTTCAGCAGAATGATGACCAGTTCCGTTTAGTAGATTCTAGTAAAGATGTTGATTTGGTTGATAAAATAGGCAAAGATGAACTTTTATATCCACTACAAGTAGCTGAGAGATAAAATTATTAGCAAGTTTAAAGTGCTCAATTTACAGAACTAACTCTGCATAGTTATACATCCATGATTTGAATTGCAAAACCAGTATAGGCTCAATTCTGACAACAGTTGGTTTCCAACTTGTAGCTCTGTAGATAGGATTTGAATTTCAAGGAAACGAAGCGTATTATACATAGAGTTTTACTCATGACAGCATTCTTCCAATCCACAACTCTTCTCTTTATAAAAGCTATCAGAAAATTAAGTGAAAATGGTATATAGAAACTAGCCTTTAAGATATATTATCTCTGCGATGCAAGTTTTTTCAAGTGTTGCAATGTTTTTTGTTTTATCCACTGTTAGTCATAGGGGAGGTAAGCCTGGATTGAGTGATCATATACTAATTCACTCATATCAGCAAGGCCATCTATGAAATTGTAATGATCTGAGATGTTGTAACTGATTCTTTGATGGATGGGTTCAATTCATTGAGTTTCCTCTCATACAACGCACAATTTCCTTCCATTGCTTGACTTATTTACTCGTAATCCATGAAAGTGCGAGTTGCTCAGTTTTGAGATGTCTGTGTGAGAACAATAGTGTGACTGTTTTCCATTTTACGAATGAATAAGGATTGAGCCTGTATTTGCTGAAATTTTGATTTAGCGAATCAGAAACTCTGTTTAGGCGGTTGCAACGGTGTCTTCGCCGGCAATAGAATTTTTTAAAAGATTACAGCCTTCTTTATCTGTGTTGTTTCAATTTTATACAAATACAATAGCATCCACACATCTTTTTCCTCTTTTTTTTTAGTTTTGTACAACTGTGTGCGCATGATTTTTTATTTTCTGCAGAACTATACATAGTGAATGTAGTCTACAACTTTCTGGGATTTCATGCAGCCTATAGTTGTCTGGGATTTAATGCATTCATAATGAATGTAATCTGTAGACATTTTATAAGACTTGGGATACACTATCAAAGTTTTCTTACTCATTTTTTCTTATATGTTTTTGCAGCTTGTTAATATTTTTGGATAACCCTTGGGGAATTTCGGTGTACTTTTTGAAGATTGAAGCTACAAGTCAAGATGCAAGTGTAGAAGATGCACAAGACTATTATTATTTTGCTCGAGATATTGTTAATTTGCTAAGCGTTTTTTTGTTAAACAAATATTGAAGCTAACACCATGGGATGTTTACCTTTTTATATTTATATCAGCCTTTTGTATGGAGATTTACAAAAATCTTATATTTATTGATAAAATTTATATTATTTTTGTGAAATGAAGTTCCAGAAGTACTGATGGTCAGTTAGAGACCAAAAATTTTGCTCATCTCTAAAAGTTCATCTAAGACGAGATAGTTTCTTGTCTCTAAAAGTTTCATCTAGGATTAGACATCATCTTGTCCCTAAAAGATCATCTAGGACGAGGTGTTGCTAGTCGCGAAAACAATCTAAGACGACGTTAGGGGTGTACAAACCGAACCATAAAGTCAAACCGAGAAAAAAAACCGACTTATGGTTTGGTTTGATTGGTTTGGCGTTGAAAAAAAAAAACCGACCACTCTTGATTTGGTTTGGTATTAATAAAAAAAAAGTCAAACCGAATCCAACCCAAACCGACATAATACATATATAATTTTAACTTTTTATACATAAAAATATTTATATAATCTATTTTATAAATATTTTAAATTTAGTTTTATTAATTTTCAATATGTACAAATTAGATATATATTCAGATTTAGGCTTATAACTTGTAATTGGTGAAATGATCCAAGCCCAATATAAACCTAAAAGTTAAAACCCTAGAAACTAGTCATATTCTCATTTCTCACTTTTCACTTTGCAATCTTTCCACTTTCCATAGAGCTGCTCAATCTTCATCTGCTCATTCTTCTCATTCATCCGCTCGTCTATTCATAGTCAAGTATGTTTTTCTTTTTCTTTTTCTTGCAAATGTAAATTTATCAATGAAGTTCGTCACTTACTTTTTCTTGCAAATGAGTAACTTTATTTTGAATCATTGCTGGCTGTTGCTACGAGTCTTAATTTTTTGTGTTTCGCTTCCTTAGATGGAGAATACGGCTGGAACTGATGTAGAAATGATTAGCGACAGTCCTCCGGTTGTATCAATACCTCAAAAGAAAGGTAAAAGCACTCCTCATCTCCGCACTCCTCCTAAAAAGCAAAAAAGAACAACCCCAATAGATTTCATTTCTACATATGGTAATACTGGGAGAGAAACGTCACAAATTTGGGATCACTTTGCTAAATTTATAGCTAAAGGAGGTAAACGAAGAGCAAAATGTAACTATTGTGTAAAACACTTTGCTGCTGAGACAAAAACAAATGGAACCTTTGTATTGTGGTCACATTTAAATGACAAATGTCTCAAATCTCCCTTTAGATTTGTTGATAAAAGGCAAACAACTTTGAAATCTGTACCAATCAAAGTAGGGGGACAAGAAAATGGAACA
Organism: Solanum stenotomum; assembly: GCF_019186545.1. NCBI lineage: Eukaryota > Viridiplantae > Streptophyta > Magnoliopsida > Solanales > Solanaceae > Solanum > Solanum stenotomum. The sequence continues at coordinate 60,010,109 of NC_064284.1, read as the reverse complement.
AGTTCTATAGAAAAGGTTGTGTACAATGTGGAGGATATCAGGAGGTCCATCGCTGAATTTGTCATTATTGATGAACAACCATTTAAAGTTGTTGAAGGGGAAGGTTTTAAAAAATTGATGGCTAAAGCTTTGCCTAATTTTGAATTACCTTCACGGGTAACTGTGGCTAGACATTGTTTGAAGATCTATCAAGAAGAGAAAGAGAAGCTTAAAAAACTTGTCAAGAATCAACACATATGTATTACTAGTGATACATGGACATCACTTCAAAATTTGACTTATATGGTCGTGACTGCTCATTGGATTGATGATGAATGGAACTTACAGAAAATGATTCTTAATTTTTTCCAAACTCCGGATCACAAGGGTGAGACTATAGCTAAAGGTATTGAAGCATGTTTGTTGGATTGGGAAATTGAAAACTTGTTTACAGTGACTCTGGATAATGCATCTGTCAATGATGCTGCCATTAAGCATTTGAAGGCACGTATTGATGATTGGAAAGGGGTCATATTGAGAAATGAGTTTTTACATGTTAGATGTAATGCTCATATTTTGAACATAATTGTAAAAGAAGGTTTAGATGAACAAATTGAGCCAATTTCTCGCATAAGGAATGAAGTGAAATATGTCAAGTCTTCTGCTTCTAGGTTTGCCTCTTTCAAGTCATATGTTGAGAAGACTAAGCTAGACACTCATGGTCTCTTAAGTCTTGATGTTGAAACTAGGTGGAATTCTACATATACGATGTTAGAAACTGCTGTAAATTTTGAAAAGGCCTTTGCAAGAATGTACGTGGATGATCATAACTATCGAAAGTATTGTCTTCAAAGTGAATTGAAAGGACATCCAACTACAAATGATTGGCAGCTTGTGAAAGGTTTTATAAAGTTTCTTAAAATCTTCTATCAGTCTACTTTAAAATTTTCAGGGAGCTTATATGTTACTTCTAATATATTCTTCCATGAATTTTTTAATGTTCAAAGTTCTATATTGAAGTACTCTTGTAGTGAAGATCTTATTTTGATAGACATGGCTGGAAGGATGAAGGTTAAGTTTGATAAATATTGGGAGAATATTGAGAAACCTGAGAATTTGAACATGTTGTTGTTCATTGCTATTGTGTTGGATCCTAGGTATAAGATGCGATATGTCAATTTTATTCTTAGCAAAGCATATGGCTTCTTATTGGGAAAATTAAAGGCAGATAATGTGGAAGGTATCTTGAAACGTTTGTATAATCACTATAATTATTCTTCGGTTGAAACTTTTACAAATAACATTGGAGATGACACTAACATGATGGGTGAAGTTGATGATATATTGCATTCTCAATGGGAGAAACATTTAGAAGATGAGGAAAACATTGGAAAAAAATCTGAGCTTGATCAATATTTGATGGATAATGTAAAGAAGCCATAAGATTTTAATATCTTGACTTGGTGGAAAGCTTCATCGAATAGATATCCAACTATTTCAAAAATGGCAAGGGATGTTCTTTCTATTCCCGTGTCCACTGTTGCATCTGAATCAGCCTTCAGTACAGGTGGTCGTATTCTTGATTCATATCGGAGTTCTTTATCACCAAAGACAGTAGAAGCTCTTATTTGCACTCAACAATGGATACGGTCACCTTCTAAAGAATGGAAGGTTCAAGATTATTTGGAGGATGTTCAAAAAATTGAAGAAGTTGAAAAAGGTAATTTACTAATTTAATTCTTAACTCTCCATCTTTGATATTAATTTTCTACTTTGAAAACAACTTTATGCTAGTTGCTATCTAACACAAAGTTGAGTTGACAAATGATTCAAATCTAATTACTCATTTATGTGCTAATAATTCTTTTCCTTACAGTATGTCCAGGTGCTCCTTTGAGTATCGATTAGTTTAATGAAGTAGCTTTTTGCAAATCTTTTGATATATAGGTATTTCCTTTCCCTTTATTGAAATAGCGTTTTACACTTCTTTATTATCTAACAAAGTTAATTTTACAAGTCTAGTTACTCGTTCACGTGCTGATAATTTTCTTTCTTTCAGAATGTATGTCTAGGTGACGTTTTGAGTATATATTAGTTTGGATGAAGAAAATATGCAGCTAGATCATGGTAGTTGAAGATTATTGGAGTAGTTTTACAGTTCTTTTGTTTGCTTTAGTTTTTTGTTAGGTTGATGATGTCTTAGCGTGATGGGTATTGTAACACATATCTGTCAAACAAATATGTAAGCAATTCTTGTAGAATAAAGGCAATTCTTGTAGATATGTGTAAGCAAATATGTAATCAAAGAGTTTAAGTAATTATGTAATTATGTAATCAAGGAGTTGATTACATATTTGAGTTGACCTATTTGGTGAGGAAACTGAAGAGGAAAAGAAGGCTGCTGAAGAATGTGCTGCAGCATTGAAGGCTTCAGGGAAGAAGAAAGAATCTGGCAAGTCCTTAGTTCTCATGGATGTCAATCCATGGGATGATGAGACTGATATGAAAAAGCTTGAAGAAGCAGTTCATAGTGTTCATATGGAAGGATTGACTTTTGGAGCATCTAAACTTGTTCCTGCTGGATATGGTATAAAGAAGCTGCAAATTATGCTTACCATTGTGGATGTTTTTCTTCCTTGTTTGGAAGAATATTTACTTGTAAAAGTATTGATTTTGAATAATAAAAAAAAAGATTACATATTTGTTTACACATGTAAGCAAATACGTAATCAAAGAGTTTAAGTAATTTGTTTGACAAATGTGTGTTACAGATGAAATGGTTTTGTTAGACAGATATTTGCAAAGTTTGCGTTAAATTGGCCAGAAAGCAAATAGTTGTCCAAATGTAGAATAAAGGCAATTCTTGTACTAAAAACACCTCCAGCTTGTACAAAATGAAGATGGATAGATGAATATTGGCTTCTCCTATTGTAAAACCTAAACACTCTTTAAAAAAACTGATAAAACCGAAAGAACCGAATAAAACCGAAACCGAAAAAACCGATTTATATTGGTTTGATTTGGTTTATAAACTTAATAAACTGACATAATTGATTTGGTTTTTGTTTTATAAAATACCAAACCAACCCAACCTATGTACACCCCTAGATGACGTGGTTGCTCATCAAGAAAAAGTAATCTAGGACGAGATAGTTGCTCGTCCCTAAAGAGTAATCTAGGGCAAGTTCATTGCTAGTCCCTAAAGGGATTTAACGACCAGAAAATGACTAGTTTTCAAAGAAGAAAATCCTCTATTTGGGACGAGATATACAGTCTTCAAATGTATTTTGGCGACCAGCTTTAATTTCGTCTCTAAACTCATTCAGTGACTAGCTAAAGGAACTCGTCCCAATTGACCTTTAGCGAAGAAGCATTCCAGAATGAGTGGAGACCAGCCTTTTCCCGTCTCAATAGACTATTTGGGGCCATATTTGAACTTTTTAGGACCATATTTTCCATCCTTAGAGGCTGTTTTTCTTGTAGGGAATTCCGCGTTCGCAAAGAGAAGCAAAGACTAGTCTTATTTAAACACCAGTCACAAGTCAGCTTTCTTACAATGCTTCTAAAGGTATTTTCTTTGTCATTTTAGCTCGGAAATTACAAATTCGAAGTCCCTTGTGTCTATATTTGTCAAGGATTTGTGGTGAGGTGATCGGATTGCATTGAGGACCCTTCGTTTCAGGTGAATTATGCGTTGAAGTTGTTTTCCCAACTCTTTTTGGTGTTTAAATTGTGAATTCATTGCATGTTTGTTGTGCTGGTTGTTTTAGGCCTCGAATTATGTTCAATTTTGAAACACAAATTTTATGCATAGTTAAAGACCTCTTACCAGAGTCAATTTTGGAAATTTTTGGCGCAGGTCCCATAATTCCCATTTCACTCCAAAATTGGTCCAATTTCGTTTTATGTGATTTTGGTGTCTAAACGACCATACTGACATTATGATACTATTATTGATAGAATGATAGTGTTTGGAGGCCGTTTGGGAAAGGAAAAGCTCTGACCTTGTGATTTGAAGAGAGTATGGTTGGCCTCTAGGTAGGCTACAAGTTCATTTCTATTTATATTAAGCTTGAATGTGTGAATTCATGATGATTAGCGATAAATTGCGGGGGGAGGGGGGGTACCTAGTTATTCCTACTTTTCTCCTTAGAAACCATTTTTTATCGATATTATATTGAGGGTAGTACCATGTTAGTTGGGATTATATGTGTATTGTTGTATGTTGTTATGATTTGCTTGTGTTTTTACTTATTGTTTGAAGCATGTTCAGCCTTATCTAGGATTGACTTAGACTCGCGAGCTTTGTAACATTATTATGTCTCCAACGTCATTTTGAATGGACTAGGTCCTTGTAAAATGGAATAAAAGACTTGGGTATGATAGTATGAGCCTTAGTTTAGGCTTTTGTGCAACTTGTTAGTCCTTTATGTCTTCTCTCCCATTTCTACAGCGCCGATGCGTTACCAGAGGTTTTGCGCTTTCTCAAAATTGGTGTTCAGGCTTGGATCTTTTTTCTGATCATTTATGGGTGGACTTCGATCCACGGTGGCTTGGAGCCTACTTGAGATCCTCTACAGAGTCGACACGCCCCCTAGTCACTCTTGCTAGCTGGGCGGCTTACACCTCTATGAGTGGATTGTCTTGTTGGGTGGCCTAGATTGATTGACATTTTTGTTAGTTGGGCTAAGAGTTGACTGGTTCTTGGTTATGTTGTTACTTGGGCTGGGAGCCCGACAAATGTTTTTGGATTCGGATTTGGGTTACTCTTCATTTTTGTAGTCTTGGTTATTTTGTGCACTTGTCGGCCTTTGATGCCTATTGAGTACCTTTTCTTGGTACCCATGTTACACTCTACATTTTGTTATTCATATCTTAGTGCCACCTACAACGATGATCATTCGTGTCATCTTTTGTAGCTTTTGGATATCGGAGACGAGGGTGATCACTTGGCGTTCTGGATCAACATATCTCATTTTGTACTTATGTTAACTAGTCTTTTGTCTTTGAGGCGGCTTGTTGTGGTCCACTTTTAGGACTTGTATTTGTTCATATTAGACAGCTCTGTCCTCGTGACTTCCAAGTTCTGGGAGGGAGTTTATTATATATAGTTTTTAGTTAGCTTCTGTTTCTATCTTTTCTTATAATTAGTGTTATTTTTTAGTTAGTTCTACCCTTATACTCATTATTTGTCGTTTTTGGGTATGGGTTGGCTTACCTACTAGTGTGTTATAGTAGGTGTCATCATGACTTGGAAAGTTGGGTCGTGATAAGTTGGTAACATAGCCCCAGTTTCACCGGTCTTACTTGTGTAGATCTAATACCTAGTAGAATCCTACGGATTTCAGTTTTCACTAGCCCCGTTGAATTAATGAGATTTGAGACAGCCTTAAACTAATAATTTGGCCAGCACATAAATATTATGAATATTAGTATGTTATCTAACTGAAGCACTCTGAGAGTACTGTGTTTAGATTGACTTATTGTAAGTGTTTTTAACTTTTAAGTACTTTTTAATTTTTAGTTGTGTTTACTAAGACTGAAAGTACTAAACACTTTTTTAGAGTTTTTGGACCAAAAACATCCTTCAACTATACTCTATGTTTAAACCACATCCTTGCACTATCACAATGAACAAAAAACCTCCCTCAATTGTCTTTAAAATGGCAAGATTCATCCTTCAATTAGTTTTTGTCAAAAAACTAACGGTTGATCAACCCACAAATCCCCCATTTGTTTCCTCCCATTCTTATCTTAGCTAATAGTAGTAATAGACAATCCTAACTAAACTGAATGAGCTAGGAAGAGAGGTTTTCATTCTCAACTTCACAATAGTAACCAGGATGTTCCCATAAAAAGTGAGCAAAATATTTCGAGTAAACTATTTTTCACCCTATATAATTATAGATCAGATAAGCACCAAAATATTATAAGAAAAAATGTATAATTTCCTCTTATTTCCTAGACAATGGGGGAATTCGAAGTATGAAGGTAGTCTATTTTTATTTTTTTTTTGGTGTAAATTTGATAAACACTAGTTACTGTATTTTTAAATATATAAAAGTAACATATATAGTTATTACATAAAAATATATTCTTTTTTTTCCAATTTATGTGATGCTTTTCAATTCTTAAGATTCAACCTATGTGAACTTTTTATAAATATTTTACTATGTTGTATTTTTCATCATATTGATATGAGAAGAATTGCAACTTTAATATGTGAAAAATGCGACATGTTTATCAATAGTTAATTCTAGCTTCATTTACATGAACGGAAATGAATTTAACCGTTAGTTTCTATCAAGAAAAAAATGGAAGGGTGAATCTGCCATTCTTAGGATAGTTATAGGATGTTTTTTGCTCACTATGGTAGTAAAAAGATGTTATTTAAAATTAGAGCATATTTGAGGGATGTTTTTAGCCAAAAACTCACTTTTTAACTTTAGAACCTATTTGACATTGTCGTTGGGAGGTCAGAAGCACTTATTTTGAGAAAAAAACATTTTTGTTGAAAAAAAATAAGTGTTTGGCAAATCACTAAAAGTGCTTTTAAATGGAAGTAGAAGCAGATTTTCTGTTGTTGGGAAAAAGTTAAAAAAATTGTTTTTTGAAAAAAGCAGAAACAAAAAATTATTTTTCTCAAGACTAAAATATCTTTTTCATATATACATATTGACCAATTTATTTCTTATTAATTAATTAGCATATTTCATAAGTTTGGTTAAATTTGATTTAAGAATTTTATTTTTAAATTTTTTTATAATAAATTTTATAATTTATTTTACGTTTATATATTATATATTATATTATGTTTTATTTTGTAACACCTCGGACTATGAAAAGGGCTAAAGAGGGGTTCGTGCAAGTCACCCATCAATTTTAAGTTTTGAGTCAAATTAAAACGATCATATCTCTTAGGACATAAAGAATTAGGTGGCCCATGACCTATCAAATTAAAGGTTGAGTTCTCTTTCTAATGCCGCCAAATTTGCTTAATTTTGAGCTTGAAGTAAAATGTTAGCCCCGTTTTGGTGAAGCCTCTCTTTTAAGGCACCTCAATCATTTTTAGAGAGGTAGTTTGGTCTTTTCCCATCCCTTCTAAGCCTAGACACATTTTTCTTCACCCAAATAAGGGTCTAATTAGTGTTAAACCATCTTTTCACGTTCTTTAACACATAGAGAAACTAGAGCAAGGTTCAAATAAGAGAAAAAAACTAGGTTTCAAGCGTTCTTCAAGATTTTATTTATTTCGCCAAGAACCTTTGTTCTTTCCAGATATGTAAGGCTTCTCACAGTGTTCGACTTGTTCGTCCTCACGCCCTACATCTTAATTTAGTCAATTAATCGTTACATCTAAAAGATACATTCGTAGTTCTTGATATTGAGTTTGATTCTTTAACAAGTGAGGCTTTTTGATTCTTTTGTTTTGTGAATATTATTGTGTTGCTCATGCTTAGTATCACATGAACCCTATTGATGTGATAAAGTTATGTTTCTAAAGGAATTGTATGAAAGTTCTCATGTATTTGTGTTGGGTTAGAGAATCAAGAAGAGTTTAGGAGAAATTTCTCAATTCTAAACTAAGTTGGGGTCCTAATTTAAGCTTGAAAATTCATTGGGGTGCTAGGGAAAGGCATGGGGCAGCGTGCCATGATAGCACCAAGGCCTGACTTCTAAAGTTCAGGCCCTGGGGCGACACGCTAGCAGTGCGCCAAGGCCTAACTTCTGAAGTTCAGGACCTGACGCCCTGCGCCAACAGTACGCCGAGGTTTGCTGGGCCGATTCATTTCTTTGTTTCATATGGCGCATGTTTCTTTAAGTTGTGCCCATGTTTCCTTTCCTTGTATTAGCTCCTATAGGCTCCGTTTACCTTTGAAAATCCCGGCATATCTTAATCACTTGTCTTAATGCACATTTAAAACTAAAATGAGTTTAAGAGCAAAGTTCAAGAGTTTTATTGAGTTATTGTTGAGAATCTTTTGTAACCAACAATGGTCTTGAACTAATTTTCTGAGAAAGCAAAGATTAGTGTTGAGAAGAGTTCTATTCATGATTGAGAAAGAATATAAGGGAACTAAGTATTCCTAAATGTACCACTTTTACATTGAAAAAGAGAAATTTTGATTTTTAAAACGAGTGAGCGAGACATTGTATCATCACATAGCTCAACTAATGGTTATCGGTTTGAGAATCTCCCAAATAAGAGTAAGGAGTAACTTATTGTATTTTTATATACATCCTTAAGTTAGTATCTTTTATTTATGAAGCTTTAAACATTTCATCTTTTGTTATTGCTTTTGTATTGAGTTGAATTGAGGTGAGCATTCTTTCAGTCTTATCAGTTATCTATGCATTTTGTTCTCTTTACATACGCATACATTCCATGTACTGATGTCATTCGACCTCCATCTTATTATGATGAAGATACAAGTGTTCACGATCATCAACAGATGCTTCAATGAGATCATTTGCCACTCCAGTTAGCTTTGGTGAGCCTCCTTGAGGATATTTCTTTTTCCTTTCAGTTTAGCCCCTTTAAGGTGTTGTGGGTCTTGTCCCAACATCCATGTTGAACTATAGATGCTTCATAGATAGTTAGAGTTAAGGAGTTTCTCAGCATTTTCCCTTTTGTTTGAGATATTTTGAGACTGTTTTGTAAAGTATTATTATTATTATTGCAATTAAAGATTTTTCAGACAGTTTGAGTTAAGTATTTACTTGAGTTTGAATGTTCTAAATTCTATTTTCTAAGCTTATTATCGCTTGAGTAAATCTTCCGCTAAGTAGTCAGCCTTGCCAAGGGTGCACTTGTGGACCAAAAATGGTTCTCGAGTGTCTGCCATGTCTAGGGTGTAGGCTCGGGGCGTGACATATTTTGCAGAATTAGAAAAAAGATAACAATATTTTTACAAGATAAGAAAAAAAATAACAATTAAAGATTTTTGTCTCTCAAAAAAGATATAATATTGATTGAAAATTTAAACATGTACATTTTAATTTAATAAAAACAAACATTTAATTATTTTTTTATAATAAATATTTAAAATTGTTTCTCTCTATAAATTAATTTTAATATTAGAAGTACATTAGCAATTGTCCCTTTTTGTACTTTGACTTTCAAAAATATTTTTTTGAAAAAGCACTTTTCTAAAAAGTTATTTTAAAAAATTACTTCTAAATATAAATTGTTTTTAGCAGCAATACCAGAAAAGGTAAAAGTCAAAAGTAGATAGCTACCTACTTTAACTTCTGGCTTTTAACTTTTAAGTTAAAATAAATTTATCCAAACACCAAATTTTCTCTTTGATGTAGTTATGATCTAAGATGATCGAATTCGGATGTGGAATAAGATATTGGAATTTTCATGATCTATATTTGAGATTCGGGGATACAAAGATGGGTCAAAGAATTCGACTAAAAATAGAGTTATTTTTCTAAATTATGAGACATTATGGAAAACTTACATGGTAAGTCTCACTTCTAAATAGTAGGAATAAATAATAGGGCCGATTTTTTAAGTATACAACTTAACAATTGTATTTACACCAACATAGCAATACCTTTTTTTTCAATTATATAGCAATATTTTTTTTTCAAAAGTAGAATTTAATTTTTTTTTTAAATTCCAAATCAGCCACGCTTATCCCGATTTCCATAAATTTCTCCAATAATTTTACCTTCCCTAAATTATTCAAATATGTTAAAAAAATAAATCGGAACAATAAAATAAATAATAAAAAAAAAAGAAAAATCGGAAATTAAAGCATGACAGCCCACAATTTATTTTTTTAATTCCTTAATTTTCTCCCCCTCTTTTATTTACCTTCCATAAATATCTCTAATATAGTTATTGCTTCTCTCTCATAATTCTAATCAAAATCAGACTCTATACCTTCACTACTCTGAAAGTGTGTTCAATGGATTTTTTTCAGCACAACGGGAGATGGAATGAAACAGGTATTCACCATAATAATTGCTTCGATTATGGTTGTTTTAAAGTATATTTATTGGTTTTATTGATTTTTTTTTATAAATATATATATTGTTATAGCTTTATTGATTGGTATTTTTTGGATGGAATTTGTAAAACATAAACTATATTGTTCTCAATTGCTTTGCACCATACATAGGTACTCGCCTATAGTTAAATTATTCGTTAATTAGTGATTTATATATTGGTGTAGTCCATATATTTTGATGCATATGTTTTTAGTTAGTGGCGTATATACACCAAAATATTATGGTGTATTTTTGTTGAATTTTTATGTTATTTATCGGGTTATTCTACTAGGCACTATTATTTATTTTGTATCTACCAAAAACAAAACACCAACAAATATAAAATAAGATTTTATAAAGTTTTGTTATATGACAGTGGTTAGTTTGTTTATTGGTATTGTTTGGTTAGTTTGTAGTTCAAATGATGATATATATATCAATTTGAAGTGTATACAAATTTTTAATCCTAATATACACCATAATAATTGTAAATACTAAAATTTATACCAATTCTGCATAGCATTTAAACCAGTAAATTAATTTTAGCATTCTTTATCATAAATTATACCACTATAATACACAAATATAAGTTGGATTGTTTTGAAGTATTTTATTGGTTTTATTGATTAAACGTTTTTATAAACATATATTGCTATAGCTTTATTGATTGGTGTTTTTTGGATGGGATCTTAAATATGGAGTGTAACAAGTATGTATTAGTTTTTTAATTATTATTTTTTTAGTTTGATTGCTAAAATATATAGTTCATTTTTTTTTATTGTTTTAAGTTTTTTTTTTGTTGTTTTTCTTGCTTGATTTTTTGTGTAAATAGATATGTTAACTATGAAAAATATTGCTTGAATGAATGCTTCGTATATTGTTTGACACACAAATTTAAATTAATTTGATTATATAAAATGATTGAAAAATTTTGGGTTAAATTATGGTGTATATCTTGGTCTAGTTTATGTATTTCGTACTATAGTGCACTATACACCAAAATTTAATCATAATGTACAATATTGTTCAAGATAGCAATGTCAAACTATCATGTGCACTTTTTTTTTTAATTAAGTTGAAAATGGTAATTTCTTGGTTAGTTTGTGGTGTATATATTGGTGTACATCATATATTATATATTAGATTGAACTGTACACCAAAACATCACCATATTATACACCAAAACGTTACCATACTGTACACCAAAGCGTCACCATATTATATATCATTTCTAATTAATTTGTAATTTAAAAAATTATAAATAAGTGGTTGTATTATGATGTTATACATTCTTGTAGGTTAGTATGTGTCTAACTATTTATCGAAATGTATCGCAGGAATGTATGTGGATTTCAAGATTGAAGGAGTGATATATGACACAAACACCAAAAAGACGTTTACCAAATAGATACAATACTTTGTAATTAATTTTATTTTTTTATGAATGGAATTTTTACTAATACTAGTGATTTTTTCATATATATATTGGTATAATTATTTATTAATTCGATGATAAATATTGATAGATAGTTGATAATATTATGGTGTAAGGCAACATATAGTTGAAATATATAACAAATATTAATGTTATAATCATGAATTTTTACTTCATGTGCAATTTAATTATTTGTTGGTGTAAGTTATTCATTGTGATTAAAAATAATTGTACACCAAACTTAATCTACAATGTACATTATTTAATATACTTTTTTAAAAAAAGTTAAAACTATTGAACGGTGCTATGGTTTATAATAGGAATAAAATTTGATTATATTTTGGTATAAGTTATTTATTATAATTACAAAAAATGGTCAACGATATAATACAAATTCTATACCATTTAATATACTCACCCCCCACCCCACCCCTTTTTAACTAACATATATAAAATTGAAGAGAGAAGTAAAAAAAGATCTTCCCATAATAGTTGAAATGAAATTTTAGAGAGAGAAAATAAATTCAATAGTAATTGTATGAAATTAATGAGAAACGTGTTTAAGGATAGAAATCATATTAATTAGATGATACATTTTTACTCCCTAAAAATTAGTGTCAAAATCTAAAAAGATAATTAGAAAAAACGTAATTGAAGAGAGAGAGAGAAAATTAGCATCAAATTCTAAAAAAATAATTAAAAAAAAAACGTAATTGAAGAGAGAGAGAAAAAATTAGCGTCAAAATCTAAAACAGATAATTTAAGAAAAACGTAATTGAAGAGAGAGAAAAATATTTTTTACCATAGTAATTGTATCAAGTAAAAAAGAGAAAAAAAAAAATTAAGTAAAAGAAATGTATGCAATTATAATTGTGTTGATAATCTAAATGGTAAAAGTAATAAATAATGAGTTCCGTAAAATAAGCCACTAAGGCACAAAAATAGGTATAAACACGTGTGAAGATATATATTTAATAAGCTGTCATATGTATAATTAAAATGTTATTGTTATAAACAAAAAGAGTTTGAAACTGTTTAGGAGAGAGAATATTTGATAAATATTAATATCCTAATTATACTCCATATAAAAGGCACAAAATATTAACAGTATGAGAGAGAAAAATCTGTAAAACAAAATTAAATTAAATACAAAAATTAAATGTTTGTTATGTATGTAATTTAAAAACTTAGTTTGTAATTAAATATAAATATATTGATATTTTGTTAATAAAAGTCTTAAGGAGTATATTTTTGTAATTTTCACTAAATAATATCATCATATCTTATTTTATTCATACATTCTTTTATATATATACTAGATAATGTTGCTCGTGCTATGCACGGGCCCAATAATATAAATGGTATATTTTGGGGCTAATAACCGAGTTTTTGAAGCGATTGTTTGCGTGGATAAAGGAATAAGTTTTTTTATCACAAACCTATACTTTCTTTGATGCTATTTAAGGCATAGTAAGACTACCCACATACAACATTTTTGAAATATTTTATGTTGTCAATTATCATGATTTATAGTATTTTCACGATAGATTCACTTCAAGAATCAGTGGAATTTTTTGTATTTTTTCATGTTGTCAATTATCATGATTTATAGTATTTTTACGCAATTTTTAAATATAAAAAAAATAAGACAAACAAATTAAAATGGACCCAATATATGTTATTTTTGTTGTCTCAATTTATGTGACACAAATGAAATTTGGAGAGTCATCCAAATTTTCATATTTTTTTTTAAAATGTTTGAAGTTATTAATTATTGTGATTTATAATATTTTTATGTAACTTTGAAATAATGTAAATTACTGGTCACTTTGTCCTAATTTATGTGATATGGATAAAATTATAAAATTAACCCTTTTAAAATGTCTTTCAGATATTTTAAGTTGTTAATTATTATTATTTATAATACTTTTTTGGTAATATTAAAATGATATGTGTTATTTTTTCTGTCCCAATATATGTGAGTCTGATAGAATTCTGAGAATCAACCTATTTTATTATATAGCTTTTAAATATTTTAAAGCTTTTTAAGTAATTTGTAAATGATATATGTTGCTTCCTTGATTGGGACTTTTCCATTTGTGAGATATATATATATATATATATATATTCTATATTATTTTAAAAAGGGAGTTTATGCCCAAGTTCTACTATATTATAAATATAATATGTAATATTCAAGAAAGTCCCAATCTTGAATATTATATATTATACTTGGGTATAAACTTCATTTTAAAAGTCCCATAAGTATAATATATAATATTGAAGATTGGGAAAAGTCCCAATCTTGAATATTATATATTATACTTGGGCCTAAACTCTCTTTTATAATATAGTGGAAAAAATATATATATAGACACACGTCACGTTTTTACTTCACTTAAATAATACACTTCTAATAATTTTAAACAAAAATAGAAAGTATACATATTAATAAGAATTTAAAAAAATGAAAATAAATACAGATATTATGTCTCTTTACATTCTTTGAATCCTTATTTTTTAAACCCCGTCATCTCAATTAAATAATAATAATTATTATTATTAGAATTATAATAATAATGATAATGATAACAACAACAACATGGAAATAAAAGGATTTTATTGAATTGTCATCAATGCATTATTGAGTATTTTGATTTGATAGTAATAATATATCTAATTAAATCATCTTTGTCTTCAAATTACACAACAATCTCTTAATCTTTCTCTTTTTTATTTGAACCACTAAGAAGACTAATTAGTTGTGTATTTTATTAATAAAAAAGCTATCTCGAATACAAAAGAAAAGAAATCTTAAAAGTAAAAGAAATAAAATCTCAATGCAAACCATTAACTACTCTTTAGAAATTAATGAAATAATTATAGTGCCAGAATGATTTGTTTGACTTAATATTTTTTTTTTTAATATTTCAGGCCCTTCTTTTTCCTCACACATTGTTGTCATCAGAAGGTATATTTTTTTAAAAAAATAAAACTCCTCGAACATGTTATCTTCTTTATCTTTTTCATCTATAGTAGTTTAACATTGTTTATATTTTTTTTTATGAGTTTTTTGCTAAAAACATCCTTCAACTATACCTCAAACTTAAAGTACACCCTTGTAATATCCTAGTGAACAAGGAACATCCTTCAACTATTGAAAATCTAGCAAGTTTCACCCTTCCGTCAAGAACTGCTTGAAATCTAACAGAGCATTTTGAAACTCATGTGATACTACCATAGTTTCCCTATTTGAAACTAGGTTCTTTTTTTTAATCATAGTCAATCTTCTTCCTCCTTAAGCTGGTTAACCAGTAGAATCAACATCGATCATCTCTAAATATCAGTACTTCGTCTTTCTGCTGATGCCATTGAGTGCTCACAGTGAAAGAGCAAAAACAAAATGAAAGATGGAAAATAGGAGAGTTTGTAAATATGTATTATAATGTGAATGAAACGAGAAATATGTTAGTAGCATTACCAGATGAAACATGCAAACAGCAACAACATACCCAGTGAAATCCCACTAGGTGGGGTTTGGGGAGGGTATACGCAGACCTTGCCACTACCTCGTGGAGGTAGAGAGGTTGTTTCCGAGAAACATGCACAAGATGTAATTGGATTGACATTTCTGACACTTGTATGATTTTATTTTTTTTGCCAAAGCATATACATATACATTAGCATAATAACAATAAGTTGTTAGCTCTTAACTAAATGTTGATTGCTAAAAATAAAGAACCAAATTGGGAGGGAAAATATTTCATGTTTTTGTAGAATATGGACACTGTTACCTTCATTGGTTTTGGATCATTATCGAAAAAAAACTAACTATGCTTGCTATTGCCTTTAATTTACCTTCTTCTAATTAAGAGTAAAGACAATCTGAACAACACATATACCGCGTATGAAAACAATCATTCTTCATGTTCTTGAGGGGTACTGGGTTTCAGTATCTGCACGTTTGTATGATTTGTCTTTGCATTATTGCATCACAGATTTAAAAATGACCGGGGAGGGTGGTTATGGAAAATGAAGCATACTTCAACAAATGAAAGTTAAAATTCATATTTCTGAGAAATGAGAGAATGTGAAGTGTTCAAATCTGAGGAGTTTTTAGTGAATTTCACCCACTCCGTTAGATTTTTAATGGTCTTTAACTAATAGATGAGATTTGTTAATGTTTAGATATTTGTAGGATGTTTTTTGTTAACTATGATATTACAAGGATGTTCTTTAAGTTTAGAGTATAGTTCAAGGACTTTTTTAGCCAAAAACTCTTTTTTTTATGATAGAGATTTAGAGACGATCATAGTTAAAAGTTAAGGTATATGTTAGAGATAATAAGAATATTAGATTAATCCAAAATGGCTTTTTATAATTTTAGATTATAATGCAAAACAAAAGGCAGATAAGCTAATGATCATCATGTATATCATTTAGTAAATAAAATTTAAAAAATAATTCCTTATAAATAAAAATTGGATTATATCACTAATTTTAAATTCTTAAATATATGTATAATATTTAACTGATAGTTGGGGGTTCAAGAAAAATCTTTTTAGCTCAAATGATATACAAACTGATTTTTTTTTATTTTTTTTTTACAATAGATGTCCATTTTGGTATATAGACCCTTCAATCCTTATTATGGATCGTATTTTGATTATTTCACGCTCTTACATTCATGTTGCTTTCATGCAACAAATTTATCCTTTTAATATTTAATTATTTTAAATAATTATAAAGGTTGTTTTCAATGCTTTAAAATTTTTCTATTGAATCAGGAGGTTGTCCGAAGAAGCTTCATTGGTTTGTATTTGATGTAGCTATCAATTTTCTCTTATTTTCATCACTCACTTGCCATGTACGTACAATATCTATAGATAGTAGACACATTTTTCATTGTTGCTTGTATTTACGTATCTAATTAAGGTCTATAGTTTAGAATATCTATTATTTTCTATACAATTTTGACGTCCAATTTGTTTTTGTTGCTTTATTTTCTATTTGTCACGAGCATGAACATTGAAGTATTTTTGTTCAATAGTCAGATATCATATTCATAGATTTTGAACTTAACTGTCTAATAGCTAGAAAAGTATCACATCCATGAAACTTCTTTTTTAATTTATCTTTTATTACTCAATATGTGTTGCAATAATCTTAGATAATTATGTAAAATCTTATTCAAATTTACTTGAAATACACTTGTCCAAAAACTATATATATATATATATATATCTGACAATTAAGTTAAACACTATTTTAAAATATACATATATAAATCTGGTAAATAAGCTAATTTTTTTATTGGGGCAGGGGAATCCAATCAATCTCATATTGATTTCTGTTTTACAAGAAATGAATTGAGTGAGATCTATAAAGGCAATTTTTCTTAATAAGCAATCCAATTCCCTACTTTGGCTTTTAAAAAATGATGAAGGAGGAGGAGGAGTATAAAAAGGAGTTTATATCCATTCACATTGGCCAGACTGGTATTAACCTTGGCAATTCTTGCTGGGAACTTTACTGTCTTGAACATGGAATTCAGGTTCATTCTTTCTTTCTTTCTTTCATTTCCAATGCGTGCGCTCACACATTTATATTTGATTCCTTAATTGTTTATCATTACAAGCATGTTTGGGTGAGAATTAATTAAAGAAAGATTTTCTTAGCGGATTTAAGATTTGATTTTTATGAGTTAGGGTTTGGAATTTTACGTGGTCGATTTGATTTGATTTATTAATGTGTTCAAAACATATTATTTGTACTTTGTTATTAATGCATCTTCACAGATCAAGAACTACGAGATCAATCTACTATACAAGAGTTTATTCAAACACTTATTTATATTATTTATTCAATACTACATTCATTGTGGGGTTAGGCTTGACATATATATTAATAGTAAAGGTCTAGTATATAGTTCCTAATCGTAAGTCTATAGGCATGATTTTTGGCTGACAAGATAAGGTCTGCATATACTCTATCATCCCCAGACTCCCACTTGTGGAATTTCACTGGGTATGTTGTTGTTGACTGGCAAACTAATAAGATCAGAAAGATGGTCAGGCCACCTAATTGATTACCTTCTTTGTAGCAGTGTTCGATCATAGGAGCAATTTGTTAGGCGATGTTGAACGCCTCGTTGAAGCTGGACATTAAAACGAGGGAGTGTCTTAATAAGAGCTTTGTTTGGGGATGTTGAACGTCTCGTTGGGGGTGGATTATAGAAACTCATAAACTTTAAATTATAGATCTGTGTTACATTAGTAACTTTTATGGTAGAAATACAAATGTACTTATAACTACCGTATTATAAATGACATAATTGTGTACACTAGTCTTTGATATCTATAAATTTGTTAATTTATGCTGATCCTTGACATTTATCGGTAGCCTGATGGCATGCGGAGTACTTCTGAAGATGAAGATGATGATGATCGTGATTACAGGTTCCGAACATTCTTTAGTGAAACAAGTTCAGGGAAGTTTGTTCCTCGTGCTCTGTTTATCGATCTTGAGCCTAGTGTTATTGATGAAGTAAAAAGTGGAACAAATAGCCAGCTCTATAACCCTCAACAATTTATCTGTGGCAAAGAAGATGCAGGAAACAACTTTGCTCGTGGTTACTACACTCGTACGTATTGATTCTAAATTTGGACCTTTTAACACATGAGTACAATTCTAATCTCTTTTTTTAAAAAAAAAAAAAAAAACAGTTGGAGGGAAGATAATCGATGAATGTTTAGATCGTATCAGAAAGCTTGTGGATGATTGTTCTAATCTGTCGGGTTTTGTGATCTTTAACGCGGTTAGTGGAGGCACTGGTTCGGGTTTTTGTTCACTTCTGTTGGAAAGCTTGTCAACTGAGTATGAGCCAAAAGAAAAAATTGCATTTACTGTGTATCCTTCCCCTGATGATGAGTTTTCACCATCTATTTTGGACTCATATAATACTATTCTTGCAAGTTATTCCCTCAATGAACATTCCAATGTTACTCTCATGTTTGATAATGTCTCTGTTTATGACATTTGTCGCCGCTCTCTTGATATTGAAAACCCCACCTATGTTAACATGAATCGACTCGTCTCTCAGGTATATATATATTTGATCCATCATGTCTTGTTTCTTAAGGGACGTCTAATAAAAAATAATATAACTAATTTATTTTCTTATTGTTTGTTTTGGTTAGGCCATCTCCTCTTTAACTGTTTCAATGAGGTTTGAAGGATCAACATTTAATCAAAATTTACGGTCCTTTTGTGATAGCATAATTGGTTTTGCGGGTTGTTCATATGTTCCGGTTTTGTCAGCCGCCAAAGAGATTCAACATAAACAACATTCATTTGTAGAACTTACAAATGCTGCATTAGAACCGTCGTCTTACATGGTTAAGTATGATCCATGTAAGGGAAAGTATATGCATAACTTGATAGTTTACCGCGGGGATGATGTGGATTTTGATGATGTGGATAATGCAGTATCTATGGCCAGAACAAGAACTGGATTTGACTATTTCGATACTTCTTATAGGTCTGGCATCAATTATGTGCCCGTGACAGTCTATCCGGGAGGCGATTTAGCAACCGCGCAGAGGGAAGTGTGCGTAGTATCCTGCACGACGAGTATCCAAGACGTTTTTACCCGAATAAGTCACAAGTTTAATCAAATGTATGTCAAGAAGGACTTTCTTCATTCGTATTTTTGTGAAGGTATGGAGGAATATGAGTTTTCTGAAGCATATGAGGAGATAGCTATAAAACTTGTAAAATTATGCCAGGTGTTTGAAAACGAAGATCCATAGATGATTGAGGCTAATGGCCTAAGCCGAAACTCGTAGTCACGAGGGTGTTTGATTAACCTTATAAACCCATCAAAATTAACTTACAACTGTTTTTTGAAATTTTGCCTTTTTAAGGCATAACTTTCTACTATTATAGAAGAGTGACTTTAATTTTGGGTATCAACATGTGTGCTTTGTCATTTCATGATTGGTTGTTTTTTTTTTGTTTTTGTTTTGTTTATTCCATATGCATAATATTAAGAGATCCACAAAATCATCTATGCACAATTATTAATGAATCTATTCCTTTGTATTATTTGTTCATATTTTTATTTACACAGTTTCAAAAAAAATCATAAACAAAAAGAATATTTTACTAATTTACCTTTTAATTCTTTTTAATATTTTTTCGTTTACTTTTTACTTATCACATTTAAACTTGACATATTCATTAAAAAAAAACAATGATTGACATGGCTATGGAAGAGTATTTTTACTAATTTACCTTTCAATNCAAAATCAACTTACAACTGTTTTTTGAAATTTTGCCTTTCTAAGGCATAACTTTCTACTATTATAGAAGAGTGACTTTAATTTTGGGTATCAACATGTGTGCTTTGTCATTTCATGATTGGTTGTTTTTTTTTTGTTTTTGTTTTGTTTATTCCAATGCATAATATTAAGAGATCCACAAAATTATCTATGCACAATTATTAATGAATCTATTCCTTCGTATTATTTGTTCATATTTTTATTTACACATTTTTTTAAAAAATCATAAACAAAAAGAATATTTTACTAATTTACCTTTTAATTCTTTTTCATATTTTTCGTTTGTTTTTTACTTATCACATTTAAACTTGACATATTCATTAAAAAAAAAACAATGATTGACATGACTATTGAAGAGTATTTTTACTAATTTACCTTTCAATTCTTTTTAATACTTTTTCGTTTACTTTTTACTTATCACATTTGAACTTGACGTATCCATTAAGAAAACAATGATTGACATGACTATTTTACAATATTAACCCTAATAAGTAATAATTGATGTTAGTATTGTTGGATATTTTGCAATATATAAAAGTCTTAAATTAAATAAATTGCTCATGAAAGAACATGATTCTTATAAAAAGTCATTTGATCATGAAAGAACATGACTCTTATGAAAAGTCATACGTTCATGATAGAACATAACTCTTATGAAAAGTCATCTCTTAAGTTCTATAAATATAAAGACTCTCTATAGGTTGTCTAAGAAAAATCTGCATGTATAAATAAAAGATTTTGTATTTATTTGTATTTTTCCAATATGTATACGGACAATATCTCTTTAAAGAAAGTGATTTTACATGCCTCAAAGCCATCTTCTTCGTCAATTATATTTCCTATTATTTTTTCTAACAAGTATTAAGTCTTGAAAACTAATTTAGAAAATAAGTAATTAATGTTAAGGATAAACCGCTACTGAAATTTGAACCCTTTATTTTATGGTAGATGGAACACTTAATGGAAACTATAATAATTCATATTCGAATCAAATGAATTCAATTTAATAAATATTATTTAAATTAATTGAATTATAATTATCTTTATTTACGTAAGGCCCGTGCTTGCACGATCTTATCATCGTCTAGTTTATCTTATACATATGACTTTCCATTTGTAGAGCAGGATTTTAAGAGAATTTTTGTCATAATTTATATTACTGAATTTATGTCGTGCTGTAGGGATCAACTTTTGGTTCGATTAGATTTTTTTTTTTAATAATATTAGTTGTGATTAATGTATTTCAAAATATAATTTTAATTCAATATCATTTAAAAATCAAGTCTCTTATTCGTTTAATATAATTTTTTAATTTTAGATAATTAATTTTTATTTTTAAAATTTAATATAATCTTAGGATTACAATTGTAATTATATTGGGTTAAATAAACAGATCAAACTAATAATTATTACCTAATAATTACACTAATTTCAATTATTCGAAGCAATAGTTTAATTTTGTTATTGACAAACTTGTTGACTTATAGTAGCGGGAAGAGTCTGGAACATCTTTGTCCTTTTCTAATTTTTATAGTAGTAGCTGGAAGAGTGTAGAATTCACTGGAATTAATGGCATCTGCTCTGATCAAATCCAGAATTAACTCTGCCCTCCGCGGCGGTGCATTCAAGAGGAATTTCTCTTCTTCCGCCCACCACGATGAGGCTCGTAAGTTCATAATCATCAATCTCCCCAATATATTTTTTTTTATCATAAATATTTACTACGACATGTGCTCGAAGAGAGTTGTATCGATATACAGTTAAACTTCTCTATAGCAACTTTGTTTGTGTGGAAATATTTTGATTGTGTAAAATGTTATTATATTGAAACATATAAAATAGACTTAAATTATCATTTTTCATGAGTTCTAACTTCTATATCTCAATTATTTATTATTCTTTCTACCTGTCTAAACTATCACTCTTTTTATATTTAAAATACACTTCAATGCGGAGGTGACCAAATATTTGTTCTCAATGATAACTTGTGGCGTGTGTAGGTCAATTCAACATTGAAGTGTATCTTAATACTATGAGAGTGATAGTTTATGAACCTAAATGAAATAATGGATAGTTGAGGTATGAAATTTATATTAAAAAAAAAAGTGATACCTTAGGTGATTTTTTTGTCATTAACTCTACCATAGCTGTTAGAGTGGGTTAGAATTGGGGAAAACTAAACAAATTGGATCCATTAGGAAAAGTAATTATCTAAAGTGGATCCAATCCAATATATTTACCTGATTGGACCCACAATCCAAACTATTTATCCGATTGCCCCTTGTTCTATTTATTGAATCATTGTTTCTTCCTCTTTGATATCATCAGATTATATATGTATATATATATTTTGTTGGTATCAAACAGTAAATGCTCATTAGTAATTAAAAATAGGGGTGTATGAAAGTAAGGGGTAACCGCTTATAAATAGTTTCCCTTTTTGGGTGTAAGTGTTCGTTTCCCGAAGAATTTCACATTATATGAGTTAGAGTTTCACATTGGTTGGGGAATGGACCAACAATTCTCCCTTCTTGAGTTAGCTTTTGGAGTTGAGTTAGGTTTGATTGTTATATCTTTACATTGTATCAGAGTCAGACTTATCCTTGATTGGGCTCACAATCCATGCTCCAGTTGATCCTATACATGAAAGGGGTATTAGAGTAGGTTAGACTCTCAACATGAACATTCATCAACTAGATGGAGCATATACCATCAACATGTTCAACTAAATTCAATATTTCGGATACAGAGTATAAATATATACATTTGTAAAATCACCAAATTTCGATGTGATTGAAGTGTTAATATTGAATGGTTTGTGTGGGCAGGTGAAGCAGCTAAGTGGGAGAAAATTACTTACGTTGGAATAGTTACCTGCGCTATTCTTACAATCTTTAATCTCTCTAAGGGTCATCCCCACTATGAAGAGCCTCCTGTAAGTGTTAATATGCTGTTTTCTGTCTTCAAAATTTCGATAGCACAACTTCACATGAAAACATAAATTCATATTGACAATATGTTTCGGAGGGATTTCCACTGTTCCTGTTGAAGTAATGAGATTTGAGATAACACTACGATAATTTGGTCCTTATAATATCTAATGGTCTAACTTGTATTTCATCTGTTGATTGGACAGAGCACATTATAAGGGGAATATTTGTTTCGAGGGTTGAAAGTTTGTATAATAAAGGGGAATTTACAACTGAGACAGAGTGTATATGTTCTGTTCATGACTACATAACGTTATTTTACAATTCTTGCTATCATTTCTGTTTGCAGCCTTACCCGTATCTGCACATCCGTAACAAGGAGTTTCCATGGGGTAATTCTGATACCTAAGATCTCTATTACGTTGCTCGTCAATGATTTCAAGTTTACTGTATCTCGTTTTTAATCATACCTGACCATGAGCTATATCAGAACATAGATCTTCTGAATATTAATCTGTTGTCTAACTGAATTAATCCGATCGAGGCATCAAAAATGCTGTAGTATACTGTTCATCTTGTTTTCTCCTTGTTTGCACGATAATGGGTAGCCTGGTTTTTGAATGCTTTGTTTTGTCCCTTTGATGTAGTTATGATTTAAGTTGCTTGGACTCGGATGTGGGGGTCTGATACGGGTGTGGATCTAGAGATTGGGTCCTTCATGATCTATATTTTAAGATTCGGGGATATAGATAGAGGTGCAATGATTCGGCTAAAAATGATTTAAATATCTAAAAATAGAGTTATTATCTCTAAATTTGAGACATGGGAAAGCTTACAAGGTATTATGAAGAAAAATATTGATCGAGAGCAGAATCCTTGAAAGTTATAAGGAAAAAGATTGACATAGAAATTTCTATATACAAGATTACTCCATTTTCTTGAATTTCACCTTAGTTTTAGTTTTGATTGCAAAAATCCTTGTATATATGTCCCAGATTTCTACATTGATTTTGGTCAAAGTGCACAAAATTGATTTGACCAAGCAACTGCCCACATTCACGTCGTGTTGATATGGATGCAACACTGAAAGTGAAGAGTCAGAGCAACTTAGGTTACACACTTACAATGTTGAAACATTTACAAAATTGGTCTTTTAATTTAAGTCTCATCATCTCAATGAGTCATGAATATAACCGTTTTGGTGAGTGTTCAACTATGCGTCATCTCTTGACGCTTCCTTAGTTCAATCTAAGGTGGAAGGGAAATAAGGACTTGAAGTAATGAAATCAACATTGTCACTGGTGCATTACCTTTCAATCGATAGCTCGTCCAGTTCCAGTATTACAGGGTTAAGTGAGTGACTTATTTCTGTAGTAGCTGAAAGATTCATGTGTGGATTAGTTTGTATTACATTTTTGTATGGTATAGAAACTGTTTGATACTAAAATATTTTTTGCCCTTCCCGAATGCAGGTCCGGATGGCCTTTTCGAGAGGAAGCATCACTAAAATCTGTATATATATATTCGTGAAGGCTTTAAAAAGTTCAACGAACAGCATCATTGATTGAAGTTGTGTTGAATATGTTTGAATTTACTTCAGATGTTTTATGCTGATACTAAGGCCATATCTGTGATGTACTCTCTCCCTCTGGTGTTCTATATTGTGCATGTTATGTTTCTCTACAGTGTGCTCTCTACAAAATAAAAAATGAAGAGTTTGTTTAAATTGTTACCTATTTATACTCTATTGCCTGAGTGTAAGAGTGGCAAACAAATGGATAGAGTGGAATATAGGATGGTAGAAAATTAATCTATGGATATAATAGTCGATCCGATCCATATTTGATATGGAAAAAAATGGGTAAATCGTAAACCCGAATAATATGGATATTCATATAATTCATCATTTCTTATTACGTAAAGAAATAAGTTTTACATGACTTTTTTCTTAACCCTCGCCCTTCCTCATCTGTGTTTGTTTTTCATGTTATTCTAGAAATTATTTTTCTGGAAGTGAGTGATTCTGAGTTGAGGTCGGGAAGTCGAAATATGTGTTTCAAATCGATCGGTGTCAGGTCGGGTCGGAGTTTGGAAGGTGGATCAGCTGGTGAAATTTAAGAAAAGTTTTGAAAAATATTTTCTTGATTTAAGGGAAGTTTTGAAATTTTTCCCTTACTTTTATGCATGGAAGTTATTTTTTTAAAATTAGAGGAAAGTAAGTTTATTTGAAAAATATTTTCAAAAAAAAAAAACGTAAGTTAAACAAACAAAGGAAAATTAAAAAAATATTTTTTTTCGAACTAAGCATTAACCCTATTAATAAGTGTAGTTTTTAGAGTTTCTACGTCCTTATATTTTATCCTTACATATTCTAAGGAGAATATAATTATCCATATTTTATGATGGATTATACGGGTAAACTTATATATAATTCACATTTATTCTAGGAGAGTATAATTATCTATATTTTATGATGGATTATACGGGTAAACTTATATATAATTCACGTTTAAATGATTGGATAACCAACCCTAAAATGGATTGGATTGAGCAACTCAACCAATTTGACTCATGTACCTTGGATTGAAACCTCAACATTGCACAAACACAAGTGTCACGGAGTTGAAAACTGATCGCTCAAAATTAGGACAATATATTAGTCGTTACACAATCTAATGCACTAATGCCAATTACATATACAATCACTCAAGGATTTAATGTAAAAGTAAATACTATAATACACATCAGGATCTTAAACACGATAATCTTACATAGAGATCGTTAGGGGTACATACTTGATGCGGAAGACATCATCACAGAGAGAAGCAAAAGCGTTAGTCGTAAATTAGTTTCTACCTCTTTGCCCTAGTGTACGTTACCACAACTGTCAGCTATAGATTTATTGTAGAAAATATGTGGTAACCCTATTGGGTGGAGGGAGGACCAATTTATAGAGGTTAATACTTAATTTGGTACATCCATCAAATAACTAATGTACGGACGAGATCTATTATTTATTAAATATTATTTATAGTATTACTTGGGTCACAAGTAAACTTGGGCCATAAGCAAGAAATTATTCTTACATTCTCCCACTTGGCACAGTGACCATATAACATTAATATTTTATAAGCATTAGTTGTGCATGCAATAAATCTCTTTTATAATGTCCATCATACATACTGCAATATAACAAACTACTAATGTGAGTTATGGCGATCGTACTTAAATTTTAAGCTAGATACTTCCTTCCATATACTATTACATTAGCAACTTATCATACTAGGTTCATAACCTACCACAATAATGTCTCATAAATACTTATCTTGTAATAGCTCAAAACAATAATGTATACACCATTATGAGAAACAAGAGATTCATTAATATATATCAGAAACACATAATTGAGCTCAGAGTGTAAAACATCATAAATGTATCAATCATAAGTATAACCAAGACTCATTATTTGAACATGTTTTTTTAAATATCTTTGGTTGTAAGCTCTTTGTTAACGGATCTGCAATCATGAGATAAGTATTAATATTCTCAAGTAACACTCTTTGTTTCTGAACTTCTTCCTTGACAGTGAAGTACTTTAATTCCATATGTTTGACACATTTGGAGTACTTATCATTCTTGGAGAAGAATATTGTTGCAGTATTATCACAATAAATTTCCAGTGGCTTGGTAATGGTGTCGATAACCCCAAGTCCTGAAATGAAGTTTCGCAGCCATAATGCATGAATTGTGGCTTTATAATATGCCACAAACTTTCTTTGCAACTTTCCAATGATCAATTCCAGGGTTACTTTGATATCTTTCTAGCATTCTGACCGCAAAATTAATATCCAGTCTTGTGCAAGTTTGAACATACATCAAACTTCCAACAATAGAAGAGTAAGGAATTGATTTCATTTCCATTTTGTTCTACATCATTCTTTGGGCATTGCATGAGATTAAATTTGTCCCCTTTTTGAATAGGAGCTATTCATGCTGAACAATTGTTCATGTTAAATCTTTCTAGAACTCTTTTGATATAGCCTTTTTGAGACAGCCCCAATAATTCTTGTGATCTATCACGGAATATTTTTATCCCTATCACATAGGATGTCTCACCCATATCTTTCATTTCAAAGTTCATAGAGAGAAAGTCATTCGTCCCACACAATATGCCTAAATCATTAGCAGCAAGTAAAATGTCATCAACATACATGACTAAAAATATAAACTTACTCCTACTGATTTTAGGTATATACACCGATCAACAGTAATCTCCTTAAATTCAAAAGATGTTATGGTATCATTAAACCTTATATACCATTGTCGTGAGGCTTGTTTGAGTCCATATATTGACTTCTTTAGCTTACACACCATTTGATCTTCTCATTTATATTTCGAAACCCTTTGGTTGGTCCATATAAACATCCTCCTCGATGTCTCCATTAAGAAAGGCAGTTTCACATCCATTTGATGTAACTCTATATCATAATGATCTATCAAAGCCAAAACAATTCTTAATGAGTCTTTCTTTAAGACCGATGAAAAGGTCTCTTTATAATCAATGCCTCATTTTTAGTGTATCCCTTGGCAACAAGTCTGGCTTTATATCGTTCAATATTACCATTTGAATCGCGTTTGGTATTGAATACCCATCTACACCCGATTCTTTTAGAACTTTTTGGTAATTGAACAAGATCCCAGACTTTGTTGTATTCCATGGATTTCAACTCTTCATTCATGGCATCAATCCATTTATCAGACTTAATGATTTCTATGGCCTGTGAAAATGAAACCGGATCTTTATTAATTTCAATGTCAAAATTATCACATAATCATCTGAAATGGCCGATTTTCTTTCTCTTTGAGATTTTCTTAATGACATTGTTTGTGGTACATTTGCATTAGATACTTGTGAGTTAGTTCTATTTTGAAGTGTTTCAAGCAAATGTTATTCAACATTGTTAAAATGTTCTTCAACAAGAGGAACAACATTTGTTATTGGTGTGGAAGTAGGTATATTAATGGGCAATGAAATATTTATCCTTACCTCATTAATTTCCACACTTTGTCGTTCAACACTCCCACTAACTTCACCATTCTCAATTAACTTTGCATTACCGGTTTCAACAATTCTCGAACTATGATTTGGACAGTAAAACCTATACCCTTTAGATTTCTCTGGATAACCAATAAAGTAACCATGTACCGTTCGATAATCTAGTTTCTTTCCATGTGGATTATAAACTCTAGTTTCCGTTTGACAACCCCATACATGCAGGTGTCTTAAACTAGGCTTCCTTCCAGTCCATAGTTTAAAACGGTCTTTGAAACTGCCTTTCTAGGAATCCTGTTCAATAAATATATAGCGGTTTTAAGAGCATGCATCCACAATGATTTGAGTAATGAGGAATTAGTCACCATACTCCTAACCATATCCATAAATGTTCGATTACGCCTTTCTGTTAAGAACTTTGTAGGCCTTGCTTTGTACTGAGTATCCAAGGAACACTCATTCATCACTTTTGGCATCAAACTTGCCTACTGTGTCTTTTTCATTGTTATGCGCATAGCATGTGCACCCAAACGGCCAAAGATGTGCCAAATTCGACTTTCTTCCTTTCAACAATTCATAAGGAGTTTTATTCAATATTGACTTTATCATGCATCTCTTAATAAGGTAACAAAAAGTATTTACTGCCTCAACCCAGTAGAATTTTGGTAGATTGCTTGATATCAGCATGGTTCGAGCAATGTCTTTTAACGTTCTATTTTTGTGTTTCACCACACCATTTTGTTGTGGAGTCCTTGGTACGGAGAAGTTGTGATCAACACCATTTGTGGCGCAGAAGTTTAGGAATTTAGAGTTTTCATACTCTAAACCATGATCTGACCTAATGCTGGTAATTTCACTACTGAATTTCTTTTGAACCAGTTTCACAAAGATTTCAAACATATCGTATGTCTCATCTTTTGTTGCCAGAAATATAGTCCATGTAAATTTGGAATAATCGTCTACAATTATGAATATATACCCTTTTCCTCCTCTACTTAGCACACACATTGGACCACACAAATCCATGTGAAGCAGTTCCAGAGGTTTTGTTATGCTTACCACTGCTTTTGATTTAAAGGAGGATTTTATATGTTTACCTTGAGCACATGCACCACAGATTTGTTCTCCATTGTGTTTCTTTTCAGGTAGTCTTCTGACCCGGTCCTTTGATATTAACTTATTGGTTGTGGAGAAGCTGATATGTCCCATTCTTTTGTGTCAAATAAGAGAATTGTCAGTGATGGCACTAAGACAGGTGAGCGAGTTCTCTAGAGGGCTCATTATATCAGTTTTGTATACATTCTTGTGCCTCTTTCCAAGGAGAACAATTCTCTGAGGTTGAGTTCACCACTCTGCATTCATCAGTAGTAAAAATCACTTTGTTTCCTTTGTCACACATCTGGGATATACTCGGTAGATTGTGTTGTAATCCATTCACATAGTACATATTATCTATTACTCAGGTGAGATTAAGACCCAATTTTCCAATTCCTTGTATTTCTCCATTTTTTCCATTCCCAAAGGCTACATTTCCTCCTTTAAAATCTTTTAATGAGAGAAAGTTGTTTCTATCTCCGCTCATATGCCTGGAGCATGCGTTGTCCAGGTACCATTGTTTTAGCTTTCCTCCCGCTGAAATCTACAATCATTAAACATGGTTAGTTTTGGGTACCCAGATCCACTTGGGTCTATGTTTGTTAGATAAATGATGAATAAGGTTTTTCTTAGCCCACAGTGGAAGGAATTTGGGCGTGGGAACCGGCTTCATAATTTTTCCTTTCTGTGTTTTTTGCAAAAAAGTAAGATTGTTCTTATATGTTGTTTGTTTTTTATTGCATGCATAACTTTTACGTCATGTTAGTCCACAGTGAGAGCACAAACAATCTATGTTGGGGTTCTTTGTTTCAGAGAATCTTATTTCATGTCTAGTAGAGGATTGACCTTTTTTAATGCAATCGAGTAGTATGGAGGATCTGGTCCATCTCATGTTATGCTCTGCTTCCATTTTAGTCATGTGAAGTTTCTTCTGGAGATCTTCACTTCTTATAATCATGGATTGAAGCTCTTTGTTTAATTTTTTTAGCTTATTGCGAAGATAGTGATTTTGTTGTTCTAGGTTCTCATTTTCATCTCTTAATAATGCATACTCTTCCATTATTAAATCTCTTTTGGAGCAGGTTGATTGGCATGCATTTATGAGAGTATGCAAAGAGATTCTAGTTCCCTTTTTGAGTATGAGCCAAGATTTTCTTTAATATGATGAAAGCTAACCTAATCATGTTTGTCTTCTTCTTCTTCTTCGGAGTCTGACCCAGCCATTAATGCCTAAATTGTTTTCTGTGTTTGACAACTGCTTTCCCTTTCTTCTTGTTCAGCTATGGCTACTAGTGTGAGAAAGTCATATTTGTCAGTTTGCTCAATTGCAAGCAGTGATTGATTTTTGGATTCCTCATAACTCTTCTTCTGACATGCCTCCCATTGCAGCAAATGTTTTCTTCATTGAGAGATCAGACTCTTAGTTAGCTGTCCTTCTATTGGTAGGAATATATTTGTCATTCTTGACATCTTTTGTTTTGTCTGAGTTGTTCCTTTTGTGCTCCAAGGTCCAGAGTGGACATAATTTGATAAAGTTATCAGGACTTTCATATTTATGGCATACATGATCTCTTGAATTTTCAGCTATCTTCTGAGGACCTCTTCTTTGAAATGTTTGTCCCCTTTTAGCATTCTAGAGAACCTTTTTGTCATAAGTGCAATATTCTCATCCTCAAAGTCTTCAGGTGTGCTAGATTTTAGAACCAGGTTTCTTCTCCTTTCTCTTACTGTCAGTTTCTTTTTCTTGATTTTTCTTCAATTCATAGGTCATGAGATTTCCAATAAGTTCATCCATAGCTAGCTTATCCAGGTCACGTGCTTTAGTGATGGATTCCACATTACTTTCCCACGACTCAGGTAGGACACTTAAGAGTTTTCGTTCATATTGTCTGTTTAGGTTGTCAATTTTAGATTTTTTCAACTAAGTTGTTCTTTCATGTGCAGTTTGTAGATTTTCCCAAATCTAATTTCCATCCTGACATGATGAAATTCTATTGTATTCATCTGGACCTGTCGCATATTAAGATATTTTTAGCTTTGGCATTGTTTTGAATGGCGAGTTTGTCCGCAACATCCCATTCCTTCATTTCCTTTGGTACCTAGGTGGCTTTATCATCTCCCTTCTTCATGGGTATAGTAGGTCCATCCAGGACTACGCTCCAAAGATCAGGATTTTCTCCTATAAAGTGATTCATCATACGATTTTTTCACTATCTATAGTATTTTTCATTGAACAATGGTGGTCGAGTTTGAGAAGCTCCTTCTTGTGGGGTAGGTGGGGCTGCCATTGCTTCTTTTCAAGATGTAAGTCTTTTAACGAAAAGACCTGCTCTGATACCAATTGAAGAAACCCTACCCAGTATTCAAGAACCAGGTTCTTGAATAACGCACAAGATAATACGTTAATAGACAACAACACAGATGTATTGTGGAAACCTTCCTAACTCAAGAAAGGGAAAAACCACACCAAAGTTTTATATTAATTCAAGATTACAACTCAGTCAATATATGATTTTAACTCTACAACTTCTATCCTTTTCGATTAACTCAAATCGAAATCTCTACTCTCCAAGAAGTCAAACTCGCTTCTTATTTACAAAACTCTCTCTTAACTCTAACCCCAAGAAGTCAAACCCACTTCCTGTTTAAAATTCTGTCAAACTCTCTCACACCCCTTCCCAAACACTGATTCAATAATGAATCAATGTAACTCAACTATTTCGAAAGAAATTCTAACTCTAGTACTCCTTTCAATATTCTCTTCTTGAATGGTTTGGTCTTCGCTGTAATTCTCGCTTTTCCCTCTATTGGAATTATCCAAAAGACAACCTCTTCTTTCTTCCACCTTGTCCTTTTATAGAGACTTATTTATTTCAAGTCCAATTTGTATAAGGAAGGGAGTTATGTTTGTAGTAGGAAAGAAATTATATTTTTCTTTAAATACTAATCCCTTTCCTTTGATAACATGTATGCCATAACTCCTTATTCGTACATGACTCCTTCTTTTAAGGTTTTCCTATTTTGACTCAACTCTCTCTTTAATGCAAACTCTTCTTTTTGATATGAGTGTGAGATCTTTTTTCCGCCCTTTTGCTTTTGAGTTCTAAGACAATTGAAGTGAACCTAGTTCATGATGTCTATTATCAAAACCTTATTTGAATCATCAATTTTCCCCTTTTTGATGATGACAAATCTACTTCATTTCCTGTACAATATCAACACTACACAACATACACACGACAATACAATATCTTCCCCTTTGGCATATCAAAAAGAAGAGGCGAGTATTAAACAACAACAAGCCACAAAAACTCAGAGCCCAAGCGGGCAATATCGCAGAAAACACAACAAAAGTCAATATCAATTTAAGGATATTAGTCATCTTAACCCAAGCAACAAAAACACATCACAAGCAAGAACAAAATAGCCATAGAAAGCAGAATGCACTAAAGTTTAAGCTCAAGAGAACTCCACCAAAATATCCACCACATGCAAAACACAGAAAAGTATAATGTTTCAAACCAAAGTAAAAAAAAATGGAATGATAGTTTTATGTTCAAGAGGTGGATGGAGATGGCTTGGTGAGAGAGGGAGATGAGGCGAGAAGCTGGAGGACACGATCCACTCGAGCATTGTTCTCAAGTTGTTGTTGCAGCAACTGTTCCCTTAACCTTGCAACCTCCCCTGAGACGTAGTCAGGTGCTCAGCACGCAGAGTTTTATTCTCAACTTGAAGAGCAGCATGTTGTTCCTTAGCAATGCGAAGATCATGAAGAAGGAAAATATTATAAAATCTAAAACAAGGTTATCTAAGTCTTTTCACAATTCTGACCAAATTCTGGCCATTTAGCATTATTTTATTTTTATACCCAAACAACAACTGTCTTTATTTAATATGGTGGATAATAATATAACTAGATGTATGTTGCCCATGCGTGCACGGGCGGGTTCAACATATACCTGCGTTTGAAAACATTATGTTATAATGCAAATTTAGAAGTTATGTAGGATATATTCACAGAGTGTTAACATTCATCACGTTACTATTTATCCACATATATCCATGATATTTACCAATAACATATTTACATAATACAACTATATAAGCAGGTATTGGCAAAGGGCAGAATAGGAACATTGTAGTCATCTAGTTTTGTGCAGCTACAATTGTAGTTGAGTGACGTTGCACGTGTTCGCATAATACCTATGGAGGATTTATTGAAAAAGAAGAATTATATTGTTTAAATAGTGAATGTAGAGAGTGTAGTAGTAATAGTTGTGTCACTTACCTTTGTAAAGCATTGGTGTTGAAATGGAGGGTATGTGCTCCTAGTTTCCCGAACTTCACAGTTCTGCACCTCCCTACCCCCTTGTTGTGCTAAGATGACTCTTTACAATCACCTTTTTCTCCGCTGTCATTTCACTTCAAAAAAAGAGATGATAATTAAGTGATCTTTAGAGCTACACTTACAAAGGTCGAGGAGACTAAACATATTCAAAAGTAATAATCAGAATCACACCGATCGAAACCTGAAAGAAAGCAATAAAAATCAACAAATTGGTTTAAACAATTACATAAAACTTTAACCAAAAGTTTAATCTAGGAACAACTAAAAGTAAATTTTGATTTTACAAATTGATCACTTCACTTTAGGACTTTAAGTTTGATTTATATGACATACTTTTCGATTGCAAATTTAGTTATTTCTGTTTGATTAATTAACTAAGGCAAAAGGTGAGATGATTTGGTTTTGTCTCAAGACTCGTCCAATGTCGTCATAGCTAATTAGAGAAGGTCAGGGTCTATTTTAATGGTTTCAATTCCTCAACACGCGAAGGGGAAAATGAATTTTAATAGGCAATTTATGTAACCAACACCTTGAAGAAACATGTCATTTATAAAGAGAAACAATAAACTTACGGATGGAACAAAAATGAAGAACTGATTATCTATTCTACATTCAAATCCTCATTTAGAATTCCTGTTGGAGTTATCCAAAACAAAAAAAAAGCACTTTAAGTTTATGAAGTATCTTCATTAGCTTTAAATTAATTACAACAGTTTACATATTAAACAAAAAATAATAATTTACTGTGGGTACACATAATTTGTCAAATAACTACCAATTTGCAATGAATGTCTGACAATTGTTACCAATGATGGTGGGAATGAAACTGCCTTCCAGTAACATGAAATTTATAGTTTAATTAAGTGATCATTTATTAGTTAACACATGTTTTTCTTTTATTGAAAGTGCTTTGGCATACATCAAACTTGAACCTTCCTGAAAAGCGAGAACAAAAGGGAATGATAACATATTGATTCTTAACTACTTTCTTTGAGTAATCAATCATAATAAAAGCTTACCAATACAGGGTCAAAAAAATATTAGTGAATACGATTGTTTATTATTTGAAGTAAAAGATGACACCTCATCCGACCTTTCCTCATAAAAAACAAATCACAAAATGTGATTAATATTTTTCATACTTCAACAATTCATTGTTCGCTCATGTTGTCGATTGGAAACAAATATTTGGTTAACTCAACATCGAGGTGTGTTTTAATACCAAAGGAATTCATAGTTGAGATATGAAACTCGCGAAACAAATGATAGTTTAGGTGTAAATGTTATCATTAACTCTCAAAGACGAGAGTTACAGAGCAAACTGAAGAGTGGAACTTGATTGTAGAGCCTCAATTTGGACTTTTCAGGATAGCAACATGACCCAACCTCTAGTTAAAAGTTGGAAGGGACAAAGTGGTCCATTCAACCATTGGAAAACTTAGTTTATAAGTTTTAATTTGTTTCAGCTTTGCATTTTATTTATACTAATTATGTTTACCAATTTATTGTACTAATTATGTTGTCAGTAGCTAACTGTGTTTTTTCCTCCCTACAATGTAAAGTTCTAAATTGTGTTGGTAACCTTTTTTTTGGGTGTTAGTTCACTACATGAATTTGCCTAATTAATCACATTAGCAAGCGCTGAAGTCCTGTCAGGATGGAAATGATTGAGAAAAGAGGGACTAAGGCAGTGTTTATTTTCTCAACATACTTCCATTTTCATACGCACAAGCCCTTCGGCTTCACAAAATTTCAATGTAAAGTGCGTGTTGGCCCATTTATGTACCATAAAACTTGCCTTGCCAAGTGGACTTTAAGTCCCACTTGCAAAAAAGACTAAAGACCCTCTATCTTTGTACTATTCAAAAACCTTTTTTTAAAAATTTATATTTCATTTTTATTATTTTCGTCCACTTTTAATTGTCATGGTTTCTTTTTTTAGACTTAAATTATAAAAAATTTGACTAGTATTTTACCATGTAATTTTTCATCATATTTATATACAAAAAATTATAATTTATAGTACTTATAATCTATATAGTTTTTAATATCTAAAATTTTTGTTTAAGATATCGAATTAATGTAATCTAATTTAACTTTGAAATTTAGTCAAATAAACTTGCGCAACATGACAAATAAAAGTGGACGGAGGGAGTATTTACTTGTCAAGTATTTTTGTAATTTGATTTTTCTTTTTACTTATCATTTTTGACAAATCAAGGAAGAACAATTTTTTTTTTACTATACCTCAATTTATTAACATTCAATTAATGTATTTGAAAAATGTAGTGAGTAAATATGTTTAAGACTATTAATTAATAGGTGTAAATGTTAAACTCACTATACCAATTATTATTTTCTTAATAGGTGTGTCAAGTTAAAATCTGACAAAGTAAAATGGGACGGAACCACGGAGGGAGTATTTTTTATTTTTCTGTTCAGATATGCCTTTTAATTATTTTTGGAAAAAAAACCAAAAAATTGGGGATACGAGAAGGGGAAGGGATTATATTACAATATGAAAAATCGAATTGAGAGTTCAAATATGTCACGCCCCGAGCCTACACCCTGGGCGGGACCGGCACCCGGAGACCATTTCTGGCCCCAAGCGAACCCTTGGCCTGGCTTTCTTAACTCAGCGGAAACCTAACTCAACAGAATAACTCAGTGCAAACGCAAGGTTACAAAACAACTTAACTTATAACATCTGGCCACAAAGGCAACTCGAGTCTCAAAATAGGATATTAATATATATACATAGATGAGAGACTCAATACTAACTAACTGACTATCTATGAAGCCTCTAAAATACTGAGATGGATGTTGGGACAAACCCCGCAACATCCTAATAAAACAAAACTAAGAATACAAAATAATTGAGTCCTCCGGAAGGAGGCTCACCACTAACTCTGGAGTGCTTAGCTGGATCAACGGCGTACTGGATGTTGATTCTAGGTACCTGAATCTGCATCGTCATAAGATGCAGGTCAACTGGCATCAGTACATTGAATGTACGAGTATGCGAGCTGAAAAGCTAAACCACAACTTAAACTTGAAAAGAATACTAGAGAACACTTACCTTGGCTTTGTTCGACTTATGAATAACTGAACTCAATATATATAGCAATACAACACATGCAATATATAAAGCTTGTAAAACAGTGTAAACAACTTAGCTTGTTAAAGATAAAACAATAACAACTAAACTTTTCTTGTATAAAAGTAATATAACTTTAGTGGGAGATTCTTTAACCGACAATCACCACTATGAGCCCTAGTGGTGATACAACGTTTTACCTCACGTTGCCCAAGGACCGTCTTATACCTTGCCGTGATATAGGAAGTTATCTTTACTAAGTGGATCCACTAGCTTAATCTTACGGATTCATCTAAAAAGTATGACCCGTTAACTCTCATGTTGGTGCATGGTTCTTATGGAGAGTTGAGTTAATATGAACTCATGTCCCCAACTCGGTGCTCAAGACTACTCCCAAAAATATACTTTAGCTCATAAGTGTTTTAAACACATCTTTCTTTAGTTTGAGATAATTGCTCAAAATCTAGCCCAAAGACTCTCTTGGAAATCGATGTTCCTTTCTTACTCAAATGTAAAAACATTTTGAAACCTCTTTAGGAAATACATAGTTCCCTAATAACTTTCGAGAAATGGACTCGACTTTATGCTCTTGACTTGACTTGAAACTTGAGACTCTTCACTTGGCTTGAACTATATACTCTTGATTCGACTTGAAACTTGAACCTTAAAACGAAAGGTAAAACGTTTAATAACGGCTCTTGAAAAGCTTTAGAGACTTGCTTGAACTTACCTCTTAACTTTGCTTGACTTAACTCTAACTTTACTTTAACTTGATACTAACTCGCCTTAAATTGGATTATGGATTCAAGGTATGTGATCACACGTTTTTGGATGAGTTCTTGACGTTTAGAAGTACCTTGGAGTGTTGGAAACAACTAGGAAACATAGGTACAATACCTAGGAACATACATGAGAAAGTATGAGAAGAATGGGGGAACATGACGTCCTTGGCGCTCTGCAAGGAGCGGAGCGCCAGCCTTTGAAGCTCAAAAGGGGCTTGTTGGCGCTCTGCTAGGCGCAGCGCCCCAAGGGGGAAAGCTCAGAATCCCTTTTGGGGCGCGCTGGCAGGCGCGACGCACCAACCCCTTGCCCAGAAACTCCGACTTTTCTCCCTCTTTTTCCCAACTCTAAACCACCCTAACCTCAATGGATTCAACCCCAAACACTAAGGATCATAAAAATCCCTCAACATACAAGAGATTCAACTCAAACACACAACCAAATCATGTCCCACAACCAACAATAACTTCAACAACACAATCAACAACATTAACAACACAACCCAACAACTTCAACAACATATCCAATCTTTCTCAATAATAATGAGTTTGGTGTGTGGGGGAAAGGATCAACCCACACTAAGAACTCACATACCTAGTAGGGATCACCCCCGACGATATCCACAACGATCTTTGACGAAAACTTGCTTGATCTCCTCTTTCTCCTCTTCTTCTCCTCTTCTTCTCTTCTTCTTCTCAAGCCCTAGCTTTCACTCTTTTAAAATGGGAAAAAATTATCCAAAGATTAGCCTAACACAACAATATAATCCCAAAAGAAGTGGCTAGGGAAAAGACCAAAATGCCCTTAAAATTTCCGGACGGATTCCCTGCCAACTGCCCAACTTTCAAAGGGCATAACTCGCTCATACAAACTCGGAATCGAGCAAACTTGGTGGCGTTGGAAAGATCATTCCACAAGCTTCACAATCATAACTGGAACTACTCCTAACTCATCTTGAGCTAGGAGTTATGACTGCTCAAAGTTGGCCAAAACTCACTGATTTCCCACACTTAACCAAATTCCCAGATTTGAATTTTTTTCCAAAAATGACTATTTCCGATTTTAAGCCTCTTCATAGATATTTCAAATTACCGGATGTTACAAAATAGTCAATCAATTACGTTAAATTTTACTATTTTCTTACTAAGCATTTTCATTCGTCAAAGCCTCAAATTTCATATTTTTATAGGTCTGATTTGATATGTATCAAATTTTTATTAAAAGTTAAAATATAACTTTAAAAGTTAAGCAAAAAAATATATTGGAGAATGGTATGAGAAAAAAGAAAAGGTAAAAGAAAAGATAACAAATGAATGACAAAAAGTGAGAAAGTGAAATGGGTAAATTATGGAGCCAGGTGGACAAATGTCAATTAAAGAACCCCTCACACAACTGACACTAGTTGTGCCTCTTACAGAATAAAAATTTTCGCACGGGAGATTAAAGCCACATATAATAATGTCGTGGCTGCCAATCCACGTGAATCAAAATGAAGGTCGGCAAGTAAGCTGAATGACAAAATTACCCTCAGTTGTTAAAAATTTTTACGGTTAAGCACACATGTGGATACCTACCCGTCACTCACTCTTCTTAAATAGTAGAAAAGAAATTTGTATGAAAAATGAATTTTGTCTAAATATTAGGGAGTGTTTGTGAAATATTAGCAATATAAAATAATATAAGACAATAAATATATAGACAAGATATATGGGAGAGAATGCTTTCTTATTTCTTTCTTCTGTACTTTTCAATTGTATCTTTTATAAAATATTCAACGCCTATTTATAGTACAAAATGTCTCTTCAAAGTTAGATGAATTAAATAGTGTTCATTAATTCCGTACATGAACTTCAAAGAGAGTTACGATGACATCCACACTAATGCATTTATAACACTCCTCCTTGGATGTCCATAAATAATGCGCCTCGTTAAAACCTTACTAGGAAAAAACCAGTGGGAAAAATCCTAGTGAAGGAAAAAGAGTACACATATCTTGTAATACGCCTTGAGTGCTGCCTCATTAAAAACCTTACCAGGAAAACCCAGTGGGACAAAACCTTGGTTAAGGGAAAAAGAGTACAGCGCGTATTTTACTCCCCCCGATGAAAACTTTATTTGATATCTTGGAGACGACGCATTCCAATCTTATATCTTAACTTCTGAAATGTTGATGTTGGCAATGCCTTAGTGAATAAATCTGCAAGATTATCACTCGAACGAATCTGTTGAACATTTATCTCACCATTTTGTTGAAGATCATGTGTGAAAAAGAAGTTAGGTGAAATATGCTTTGTTTGGTCTCCTTTGATATATCCTCCCTTTAATTGAGCTATGCAAGCAGCATTATCTTCACACAATATTGTTGAAATCTATGTTTGCACAGAAAGACCGCATAATTGCAAAATGTGTTGAGTCATTGATCTCAACCATACACACTCTCGACTGGCTTCATGAATGACTATTATCTCTGCATGATTTGAAGAAGTAGCAACTATTGTTTGCTTCATCGAACGTCATGATATAGTTGTACCTCCATATGTGAATAAATAACATATCTGAGATCGGAATTTATGTGTGTTAGACAAATAGCCAGCATCTGCATAACTGATCGATTCTGACTTGGATGCATTAGAATACAACAATCACATATCAATTGTTCCTTGAAGATATCTGAATATATGTTTAACACCTTTTCAATGTCTTCTTGTTGGACATGAGTTGAATCTCGCCAATAAACTTACTGCAAAGCAAATATTTGGTCGCGTATTGCTGGCAAGGTACATTAGTGTACTAATGGCACTGAGATATGGTGTTTCATCACCAAGAACCTCTTCATCTTGTTTCTTGAGGTCGAAATGGATCTTTATTTATATAAGAGATCTCACAATCATCAGGGTACTCAATGGGTGTGATTTATCCATGTAAAATTGCTTCAAAACATTTTCAGTATATGTTGATTGATGGATAAATATTCCACTTGTCAAATGTTCAATCTAAAGGACAAGACAAAATTTTGTCTTACCAAGATCTTTCATTTCAAATTCTTTCTTCAAACACTCAACAACTTTTGAAAGCTCTTTAGGAGTTCCGATGATGTTCAAGTTATCAACATAAACAGATATTATTACAAATTTAGATTTTGACCTTCATATAAAAATACAAGGACAAATAGGATCATTCTTATACCCTTCCTTTAGCAAGTATTCGCTAAGACGATTATACCACATTCACCCTGATTGTTTCAATTCATATAAGGATTTCTGAAGCTTTATTGAACAATTTTCCTTTGAATTTTTATATGCTTCAGGCACTTTGAGTGCTTCAGGGATTTTCATAAAAATATTGTGGTCTAATGAGCCATATAAATAGGTTGTGACAACGTCCATCAGATGCATTTCAAGCTTTTCATGAACTGTCATATTTATTAGATACCTGAAGGCAATTGCATCTACCATAGAAGAATATGTCTCCTCATAATCAATGGCAGGCCTTTGCGAAAATCCGTGTGCCACAAGTCGTGCTTTATATCTTATGACTTTACCATTTTCATTGTGTTTTCGCACAAAAACCCACTTGTACCCAACTGGTTTGACACCTTCAGGTGTTCAAACTATTGGTCCAAAAACTTCACAGTTTTCAAGTGAAGCCAATTCTGTTTGAATTGCTTCCTTCCATTTTGACCAATCATTTCTCTGTCTACATTTATTGACAGATCTTGGTTCTAAATCCTTATTTTGTTGCATTATTTCAACTGCAACTTATGGGCAAAAATATTATCTACCACAATATTATTTCGATTCCACCTTTTTCTCGTCGAGACATAATTTATTGAGATTTCCTTATTATTATTATTTTCAGGTACATGGACCTCCTCTGTGGTGTCATCATTTATTATGTCTCGGAGCTCTTCATGAGCAATTGCCTCTATATCTCGATCATTTATTCCTTTCCTTTTTTTAGGATTTTTATCCTTGGAACCAATTAGTCTACCACGTTTTAAGCATGGTCCAGACTCATTTGCCTTAACATTTTGTTCTATCGAGACATCAACTCGAACTTGAGCATTAGCAGCTATGATATATGATTTAGTAACCCGTGAAAGGTTAGTAAATGTATCCGGCAATTGATTTTCAATATTCTGCAAACAAATTATCTTTTGAACTTTTTGCTCACATTGATTTGTTCGAGGGTCTAAATGAGACGAAAGTGAATTCTAATCTATCTCATTTACCAACTGCTTTTGTTCTCCCCCTAATGTTGGGTATATTAATTCATCAAAATGACAATCAGCAAACCTTGCCATAAATAAATCTCCAGTTCTAGGTTCCAAATATTTTATAATGGAACGAGATTCATACCCAACATATATCTCCAACCTTCTTTGGGGACCCATCTTTGTGCATTCTGGTGGAGCAATTGAAACATATACCGCACAACCAAAGATTCTAAGATGGAAAATGTTTAGGTCCTGACCAAAAACCAATTGTAATGGGGAGATATCATGATAACTGGTTGGCCTTATGCACACAAGCGCCTCTGCAAGCAAAATAGCATTCCCCCAAACTGAAACAGGCAACTTTGTCCTCATCAACAATGGTCTAGCTATCAATTGAAGACGTTTAATCAATGACTCTGCTAAACCATTTT
Organism: Solanum stenotomum; assembly: GCF_019186545.1. Classification (NCBI taxonomy): domain Eukaryota; kingdom Viridiplantae; phylum Streptophyta; class Magnoliopsida; order Solanales; family Solanaceae; genus Solanum; species Solanum stenotomum. Next base: position 59,968,401 of record NC_064284.1, on the reverse strand, counting down.
GAGTATGAATATGTGCAACATGATGTTCAACTGTTATTCCAGTAGACAAACAACAATCATTAAATGCCTGAGTTGTAAACTCACCAGCATTATCAAGACGAATTGTTTTTTTTTGTATAATCTGAAAATTGTGCTTTTGACCTTATTATTTGAGCCAACAACCTCACAAAAGTCATATTGTGAGTTGATAATAAGCACTCATGAGAGCATCTTTTAGATGCATTTATCAAGACCATATAATATTTAAATGGTCCACATGTAGGGTGAATAGGTCCACATATATCACCATGTATGCGTTCCAGAAATGTAGGGGATTCCACCCCAATCTTAGCCACTGATGGTTTGATAACCAACTTTCCTTGTGAACAAGCAGCACAAGAGAATTCCTTTGATTGAAGAACATTTTGGTTCTTCAAAGTATGCCCATGTGAATTTTCAATTATTCCGCGCATCATATTATGATCAAGATGGCCCAACCGGTCATGCTAAATAACAAAATCATTAGAATTTGTAAACTTTTTGTTTACTATGGCATATGATTCAACCGTACCAATATTTGTATGGTACAACCCAGAAGAAAGTGCAGGCAATTTTTCATGCACAATTTTCTTCTCCGCATTTATTGTAGTAATATAAAGGTACTCAACCTTTCCTTCATTTGGCGAATAACCTTAAAACTTAACAAGTTTCTTTGAGACTTACTACAATACAATGCATTATCAATTATTAATAATGTTCCTCCAGGTAGTAATAAGGCCGCTCTTCCAGAGCCCTCAATCAATTTTGTACTATCGGATATTGTATTAACATATGCCTTTTTCATAATCAAATGAGAGAAATATTTATTTTCTCTTAGTATTGTATGAGTTGTGGCACTGTCCAGAAAACACATATCTCTATTATTCATCTTGGATCCAACTGAAGATTGGGAAATTTTATTTATCTTCATAAAAATAAAAATACATAATAAGAAGTACGAAACTTAACAAAAGAAAATTTAAGTACATGAACTTTAAGTATGATATTAAAGACACATAACAACATTATTCATTTCCCAGTTCAATTATCAATCTTCAATTGCGATCCCCAAAAAAGTCCTCAGCTTCTAGATGAGTAATATCATCGAGCCCATCAAAAGCATCATCTTTCAATGCTAAATTCGCCTCAACATTCTCATCATATTTTTGAGAAGACCCTGCCTGAGCATCATCTTTGAGAGTCAAATGTGACTTCACTCGGGCATTAGAAGAGGAGGCACCACCTTTCTTTCCTTTTCTTTTAAAGGAATTCTGATACAGCCTGACAAAATGTTCAGTTGTCCGACATCATTTTTCCAATGACCTTTAAGGCCACAACGATGACAGTGATCATTATTTCCTTTAGAAGGATTATTTTGAGAACCCATATTGTCCTGTCTTTTGTTATGACCACCACTTTGACGATTATTATATCGTCTTTTGCCCTTGCCACGCCCACACACATTTTCATGGCTCCAATTATTTTGTCTTATTTCAGACTGGCGATGTGCTTCTACCCCGTGTGCCTCCGATAATGGAGCACTTACAACGGGACGAGCTTCATGATTTTTCAATCAAAAGGTCATTATGTTGCTCAGCCACCAAAAGGCATGAGATCAGTTCAGAGTATTTCTAAAAACCTTTTTCACGATATTGTTGTTGTAATATCATATTAGAGGCATGAAAAGTAGTTAGTGTCTTTTCCAACATGTCCTCATCTTTTATAGTTTCCGCACATAATTTCAATTGGGAAGTTATTCTAAATACAGCAGAGTTATACTCAATTACAGTTTTATTATCTTGAAACCGTAAGTGCATCCACTCATAACGAGCCCTTGGCAATACAATTGCCTTGAGGTGGTCATACCTCCCTTTCAAACCTATCCACAATTCAAGTGAATCTTTCACTGTTAAGTATTCAACCTTCAGGCTTTCCTCAAGATGATGACGAAGAAAAATCTTAGCTTTCGCTTTATCATGACTTGATGCCTTATTTCCATCTATTATACAATCACCAAGACCCTTAGCGGTAAGGTGAATTTCGGCATCAAGTACCCATGACAAATAGTTCTTTCCAGAAATGTCAAGTGCCACAAATTCAAGCTTTGACAAATTCGACATGATGGAAACTATCATAAAATAATTGAGTTAATATTATGATGTTGGTTTCTTTATAATAAATGGTAAATTAATGTTCAAATGATAAAGTATAATATAATTATATAATATATTATATGCTATATGCATGCACATTGAATGTCTCGAAAACATATAAACTAATGACGTATTGAAACAGTATATTTAATATGTAATTTTAATTGTTCTACAATATTTATTATTAGTTTCAATAGATATTAACGCCAATTTTTTTTAAGAGTTTCAAGTCATATTTAATATAATAATATTCTTCTTTATGACACATACCAATATACTTATCATAATGTATGAAAATACTTACGAGTTATTTTAACTAGTATGTTATCATATTACTTAGTAATTAATTTAGAGTTATAAGTTAGTAGCATATAAATAACATAACAATATAAACTTGAAACGTATTGATTATTATGCCTAATAAAGTATCATAATAATAGCTAAATCAAGTTATATATACAGTAATTAAATTATAGATCAAAGATTTATGCAAGTCCTATTAAAGGTGTTATAAACATATAAATGTATACCTGACTTTAAATGAAAATTGATTAACTTTTTTAAAAAAAAAAGATAATCCCAAATTAAGTAGGTCTCAATTGGTTAGAGACTCGTGCTGATAACGTGTTGAGAAATATTAGCAATATAAAATAATGTAAGACAATAAATATATAGACAAGATATATGGGAGAGAATGCTTTCTTATATCTTTCTTCTATACTTTTCGATTGTATCTTTTATAAAATATTCAACGCCTATTTATAGTACAAAATGCCTCTTCAAAGTTAGATGAATTAAATAGTGTTCATTAATTTCGTACATGAACTTCAAAGAGAGTTACAATAACATCCACATTAATGCATTTATAATTATAACATGGAGCATAATAAATTTTGGTGTATCATTAGTTGTCAAGGTTTACCGATAGAATTGATATAGCAATAAATATTTTATATGTCATTATTAATGTATAATTAATGCTGCCATGTATATATAATTTTTTTTATAGAATTGTCTATTTATGTTTTTTCTCTAAAAAGATCAGTAAACTAAAAATAATTTCTAATAAGGGACCTCCATTGTTTTTTATCCGTGAGATATAATGTACTTAAGTTTACAACAAAAATCTGATAATAAATAATGTTATTATGAATTTTTTTTTTCAAGTTAATTAGTTACCCATGTATATATTTTTACTTTAACGTTTAAAATATTTTTACTATTGAACAAAGAGAAAATACATCATTACTCTCTTCAATTATAAGAAATTTTTTAAAAGACACTGAAACTTTGCAAAGGTCTTAGTATCCCTTAAACAATTTAAAAGTGATTAAAGTATCCCATATTTTGATCAACCCCAAATATATAAAAAAAAAAAAAAAGTGTATGCACGCATCAATTATTATTGACCACGTGTCAATTAAATTTATTTTCATGTATATATTATTTCTTATTCATATTTTAAAAAATAAATAAATTGTTTATTATTCTTGTAGCCCTTCTCTTCGCTGTCGGCGGCATTTCTCTCACATAGCCGCGCACAACAATGGCTAAGTAAATTTGTAGGAGCAAAAAAAAAATTCTCCGATGGTTAATTTTTTGTGTGTGTACTTTGCCTTTAATTTTTAATCAAAATCAAGATGTGTATCTACAAAGATGGCAAGTCTCTATCTAATTTAGATGGGGTATTTTTTACTTGGTTTGAACATGGCCCCTGACGCCCTGCGTCATTCGCCGTTACCGTCAATCTCTCTGGCGCTTCTCTCACCGGTCATTTCTGATCCTCCTCCACCACTTCACTCTACTTTCATCTCTTTCTCTTTTCAATAATCTTATCAATTTTCTCCGAAGCTTTGGAGTTGGAAATTTTCTATGGCAGCCAATTTATTTTCAAGTGAAACCATTGCAGCTTCGTTGATCGACGTACTGGTAGGTCCCAATGGTAAAAATACAATAAAACAAGTAAAAAGAAAATTATATTTCTAATTAAATAAATGCTAAAATGAATAAAACAATAACCTTTTGTTTATCTCACTCGCTAGGGGCGAGTGAAATACACCTTATGTACCATATAGGATCATAAAGGAAAGAATAAAAGGGGGGGGGGGGGGGGGGGGNNNNGGGGGGTGTATTAGGACCCTTTCAAAGTTTAGTTGTCTTTTTAAAATAGGATAATGATGAATTTTTTCTTGAAAAAAAGTAATCTTTCTTTCCCTATAATTTTAATAAAGATTTTGCACCCTTTTTTTTTCATGCAAATTTCAATATTGTTTCAAGTAAAAATAAATAGATAAATCAACATTAATTAGTATTTACATCACATAATTTAATATGATATACGTTTCATAATTATTGAATTCTTTAAATATAACAAATTTTATTACATTTCTTCCATATCTAGGAATATTTTTTTACCGTTTATACAAATATATATTTTAGAAGATTATTTTTTTCCTTCTTCCTTATCTCACTTTCTCTAGTCCACAATAATTGAATTTTTGAATTTTTCTAATGTTCAAAATAACTTATTTATTCAATTTTTTTTAGAGTTGTTAGAAATTTCTTCAATTTTTGCCTTCCATTTACATTCTAATTATGTGATAAGTATTGCTAATATTTATAACTTTTTCAAAAGAGTAATTGCTCATATTTATAACTTTACTAAATTATTTCTATAATTTCAAGAATAATTAGAGAATAACGAAAAAAACAAAAGTGAAAAGTGGTGTTCAGTTTATGTCTTAATTTTTAAAAAATTGGTATACATTACCTCAAAAATTTAGTTAATATAAACTAGAGAGAGAGTAATGTTTAACGTATCACAAATAATTAGACAATTATACCGTACTTCCCCGGCTTCAATGTCACTTTCCATGTTTAAGTAACTCTTTAAATTTAATATTCCACATCAATTCAAACTACATTGCATAAATTGAAACATATATGCAAGGCAGTGAGTTGAGATATAGTTCGCACAAGTCATTAGACGTATTTAATCATCATGGGTCTGTTCAAAATCAAACCAAAATCAATAATTCAAACCAAAAAGAGTAATTGATCTATTAGTAATAAGTTATTGATTTAGTGATTTCAATAATGATTTTGGTTTTTTTTATATCGGGTTATCGATTCTTAATGGTTTGAGATTTATTCTTTATGGGTTAACCGATATATAATCCATAACAAATTAATAAATTACATTTATATCATCCGTATATAAAGTTCTTGACTTATATTTTCATTTCTCAATGTCTCAAACTCTCAGTTATTCTACAAGGTGCCAGTGTTTTCTAATTTTGAGCAAGATTCAGTCTGTCAATTCATATATGTGCATGACTCATTTGGTTTTTCACTTTGTTTCTAAATAATTCAACGATCTTTTTGGTGTGAAATCTTAACTTTTAAATTGATAATGATCAATAAGCAATACATCGATAAATGCATATATAGTATTAATAGTCCTATAACTGTTAACATGTATGCAAACTGATAATCGATAAGATGAATCAATAAACTTCAAAGACCGAACAGAATCGACCGATATGATCAATATTCTTTAAAATTGTCTTGGAAAGGGTTGAAACCTTCTTTAATGGCACTTCTAAGTTGTGGGACAAGAGGGTCTGGTAGATTTTCCCAATCATACCATTCCCATCCATCACATTTTTGTGGTTCAAGATTTTGAGGAATTTGATTTGGATCAACCAATACAGCACGTACTAGGATGACTACATAGTGTTCTGCAAGATTTGCCTCATTGTCTAGGAAGAGGTTGTTTGTCACTTTTAATATTTCTATCTTCATGATGTCCAAACCTGTTTCCTCCCTCACTTCTCTTGTTGCACATTCCTCAAAGCTCTCCCTTCAAAAGAAACAAAAAAGACATGTAGATATATCAGATCTCTTTAGAAAGTCATTCTATGTAATAATATTTTACATATTATATATGTCCAGAAGTGGATCTAGGATCGTCAATAAGTGGTGTCGATGGTTGTAGTAAAAATACAATTATGAGGTGTCGATGATTGTAGATGTGGCTACTAGGACTAGAACATACGATCTCAAGGAGGTTTCACAACAGCTTAACCACTAGACTAAGCCTTCAACTTCTATCAAGAGATATCAATATTTGTATAAATATTCATTGTACTAAAATTTGACCTTTATATATAGTGTATTTTCTGATGAAGGGGTGTCGCTTGACACCCCTTCGATATGGGTGGGTCCGCCCCTGTATATGTCGGTCAAGTTTTCTGTGAAATCAATCTTTCGTGTTATATGTTTTATAATAACATATTCAGTAAAATCTCATAAGTAGGATATGGAAAAGATAAAATGTACATAGATCTTATCACTACCTTATAGAGATAGAAATACTATTTTCAGAAAAACTTTGATGGCAAAGGGAAGAAATTTGCAACATGTGGTATCAAATCATTCATAATTAAAGAATAAAAGTATGTGTAAGTAAGACTTAAACACATGATATATATTCAGTAATTTGATATAAACATCGAATGTGGTTACCCAAACTCAAGATGACCACTAGGAACTGAAAAATAAGAATGAGCAACACAAGCTTGACGTTTGCCAATCAACAATTTGTTTTCCTTCACTATGAACACTGCCACAGCTACTTTTGGACTTCCCACAGCCATCACCTCTTTTTTCTTTTCTTTTTCTTGTACTCAATTAATTGATTAACAACTTCATGTTATCTTGCTCTATATATAAGCACAAATTAATAAAATATTTATGTAGGTAAACTTATCCTCTCTTTTTTTTTCTGGGGGTTATGACATGTTTTTTTTTATGTGCCAAAAAGAAATGATAAGGTCAAAGAAAGTGGCAAAGCTTATTTACTACAAAAAGAAATGATAAGGTCAAAGAAATAGTGGCAAAGCTTATTTACTAAAAAGTCATTATTTTTTAAAAAAGTTTTATTAAAAATTATTAAGTCAATTTTTTTATAGATATTTTGATGGAATCGATGATAAAAGAAAAGAGCAAAGTTGTTTATTTAATTTTATATAAGTTTAGTGTCTACTTGTGTACGCTCAAAGTTGGAGAACATAGATGACAGTTGAAGCCAAATTAAAGAGCATATATATGTATTATGTCATTTTTTAAAATTATTTAGTGAAAATTTATTTTCTATCATATATTTTCCTAGTGATCCTTTGGTGGAAATTATTTTGTTTCTAGTAGTGGTGGATCCTTCTTCGTTGAAAATTCCGTTGTATAATCATACATTAGAAGATAGTTATAATAATTTATAGTGAGAGGTCATTTTACGAGTGTGTTGATATAGAAATAAATAATTACTAATTGTTATTGTTATAGAAAAATAAACATAACATAAACTATGTTTCGAGAAAAACTTGATTGTTATAGTGAGTTATTGTTATATAAACATGTTGTTATTAAGAAGTTTGACGGTATAGATTAAAATTATTTCTTATATACCTTATAAGCTACTACAGTAAAACGTCACTAAATTAATATTCGGTTAATTAATAATCTCTCTAAGGTAATAATTTTCTCCGATTCCGACTTAAGCCAATGAAAAAAATCACTCATTTCGATAAGATAATATATTTTTAGAAGACCCCTATATAAATATATGGTCTCATTAATATTATAAATTAATAATTCTTTAAAGTACAAATATATTTAAAACAATTTAGTGAAATATGATTATGATTATGTTATGTGCTTTTTTTGTTAAATCTAGTTGAAGCTCATCTCTAACTTTTCTTATTGCATCCAAACGTTTCGGTGTTGTCTTTGCGAACTACACTATAAAATTGTGAAAAGTTCTAGACACGATAAATACTTCCTTACGCGTAACTGGTTTCAAAGGTATTGTATCATCTTCAACTTTATCATCAACATTGTTTTTTCCAGTGATTGTTCTAAGTCTGGACCTCTGAACATGTATCATTTTCACTCATCCAATAGGTTATTAACGTCCATTTTATTACGGTAACTGAGATCACTCATCATGACCTCAAGTTCATAAATGACGTTTTCACAAGTGGATTCATTCAAATTCTTTGTGATTTCATTTTGCGGTGTCGAAACACTCTTTAAATTATTAAATATTAATTTGTCGATTAAATAATATCTTTATAAAATAATAATATTTTATAATCTCATCTATATTAATTTAGTGAAATTTTACGGTACTAACCCATTACACTTTTTAATAGACGTTTGTGATTCCCATGGCTGGATCTATGAAACGATAAATTATCTCTTCACACCACTTTTATCACTTTAAAGTGACAAAGCAATGACTTTTAATATACAACAAAATATCTATGTCATATTAAAAACTTTAAAGTGTAGATAATCCAAATATATTGTCAAGTCTTTTTTTACAGCACAAGGTGCATGAACTAGTGATCACTACTTGCTGTTGTAGCAAGTCTCGATCTAAAGAAGGAAATTGGATAGGATGGATCTAGAGGTTTAGTAATGAATTTACGTGAATTTAATAATTTATATATATAAATTAATTTATAAATATTTAACTATGAATTTAATTATTGATTATATTAAAAAGAGTTAAAGATAAATTAGTAAAGAGGAAAAATTGTTAAATTTAAAGAACGTGTGAAAAATAATATGTTAACAAATATAAAACGGAAGGAATAACACTTTTGATTGAAAAGAGATGATGAAAAGTAAAGAGGAACTTGTAAGCTTGCTTTCCCAAAAGTACTCCACTAAATATAGCACAATAATTGTTTTAACTTTTATAATTTTTCAATAAAATATTTTTAATTTTATATATTAAAAAAATCAGGTTTGTATATGAGCAGATATGATGAAAATATAATTAATTAAATAAATAAAAATGTCCTCTCTTTAACCACTTAAATTTTCAAATAAGATGATCACACATAACAATTTTTTTTAAAGTTATTTGGTGACAAATCATCATTTTCTAAATTTTAATGTTGATGTAATCCTAATCAACAACGATTGCAAATTCAATGATATGATCACACAATTAGCAATCCAATTACATAGGGATGCTGGTACGAGCAATATGTAAATCAAATATGCACTTGTAAGCGTGATCCTTCACTTTCTATTATCAGAGAATCAATCTTGTAGCCTAGCTACGTAGTAGGCTTAGAGCCTTTTTATGGAGGCTGACATTGTTAACCATTTTAATTCTCACTACAAGAAAACTGTGAATTACCTAGGGAATTTACTTGGGGATTTCGTCAGCAGATTTTTCTTGCGGATTTTTATGGGAAAATATGATATTCCTAAATTCTAATATATATTAGCTCCAAAAACAAATTTCCCAAAAATATCCGCAGCTAAATTTGGCGCCGTTTTCCGCAAAAATATTACCTAGGGAATTATGTGGAAAATTTATCTACAAATAATATTTTCATAAATAAATCCGCATGTAAATGAATAAAATAAATTCCTTCATTGATTCGCAGGACAATTCCGAAGTAAAACTACTTGGGATTTAGTTAGGGATAGTTTTATGGGGATTTACATGGAGATTTTCTTACCTGTTGATTTAGTTAAAGAATTTAATTCTGTGAATTTAGTTGGAAATCTATTTCTAGGGATTAAACTAAGTATTACATTACCTAAAAAATTACATGAGAATCTTTTTATTGCTTATTTAGATGGAAATTTATCTTGAAAATTTACTTGATAATTTTATTAAATAGGAAATTGCTATGGGATCCCTTTTATAGTGAATTTAACTTAAAAAGTTTCTTGAAAATTTACATGAGAATTTTATTACTTGAAAAAAATACTTGAGATTTTGGTTCTAGATATTTAAGTTAGTACTAAACTGTAACGATTCGAAAAATGATAGGTTGAACTAGAGCTTAATTGTGAGGGTCAACGTACGTGTTAGACTCCGTAGTTGAAGGACCCTTTTTAGGTTTGGTATGGGGTTGCAAGGGTAATGTGCCAAGGCAAGGGGGGCAAAGCCTACCCAAAAGCCAAGGCTGCCCAACCCTTGACCAAGCACTGCCAAGGTTCACGACCACCTTAACGACCAGTGGTCTTGACCACGGTCTGTGAAGGGGTCCGTGAAGACCCCTTGGCCTTGTGGGAGTTGTGCAAAGTTGAGGAGGGTACTGCATCAAAGACCACGGGCACCACCACGAGTCGTGGTGCCCTTGACGGTCTGTATAGATGGTCGTGAAGACCACTTAGACACTTGAGAGGGCAAGGCATGGAAGCATTAACACTGCCTCCATGACCACGACCTCAACCACGACTCGTGGTATTGACCACGGATCTTGGGAGGTCTCGTGGACTTGCCTTAGGCACTTGAGGGCTTGTCAAGTTGGAGGGGCACACTGGTCAAGGGACCACGAGCACCACCACGAACCATGGTGCCCTAGACGACCCGTTTAGATGGGTGGGTGTGGTCCCTGCAGGGCTGCCCAAGTTGAGGGCTTTTAATTTTGTTTTAATTATTTAATATGTGGGGTTGTTTTTAATTGTTTTATATCACTAGTATATATAGTTTTAAGTCTTAAAACAAGTCCTTTGCTCGTTATTTCTCCAAAACCCAAATCAAAACAAAAGAGTTCCTCCTTTCAAAAATTCTCTCTCTAGAAGTTCCCAAAGAAGAAGAAGAAGTGGGAGCTAGGGTTTGTGGATTCAAGGTGTTCTTCCTCAAATTTCTTGGGGATTCACAAGCAAGGTATGGTGATCCTTCATCAAGGGGTAGCTTCCATGCCTAGAGTCCATTCAAAGTTAGTTTTCAAAGTTTACAAGTTTCTCAAAATCCTAGGGTTTTACTCTAACCCATGGGTTCCTTCTTCAAACATTTTCAAATGGTTATTAATGACATATTATGATTGTATTAGTGTTTAATTGATGATTTATGATGAAAATACTCTATGAACCCATGAATTCTCTCAATTCCTAAATTGTGCCTTTATGAAGTGGGTTTGTTGATTATGAAAGCTTATGAATGGAGTATGTCTAAATTGCTTTAGTATATTGAATTGTATCACATCCATGCCTTATTTATAGTAAATTGTTGGTGTGTTGGTGATTTGAGATTCATGGCCATGAAGGGCATAGTATGATGAATTGAATTATTATCATGATGTCTTGTATATGAATGTGAATCTAATAAAGGTAATGTGATCATGTCTTGAATGTAATTGTGTTATTATTGAAAGGTTATTTCTCAATTTGACACTTATGAATGTTGATGATGGAATGTGAAGGGTTTCTACAATGTGAAGCTATATCTTGAATTGGTAGGCGTATGCATCCTATTATTGTATAAATGAATGTAATGTGGATTGATGGGTCTTGAATTGGTAGGCTTAAAGCATCATTTTCTTGTATTGATGAATGTGACCTTGAATGTAATATCTTGTCTTGAATTGGTAGGCTTATGCATCCTCTTCTTGTTTAATGAATGTGTCTTGACTTGATGACTATGAATCGATAGGCCAATGGCATTCCTTTCATAAATGAATGATGAAGTATTCTAGGCTATGTCTTGAACCGGTAGACCTAGTGTTGGTAGCTTCATGATGAGTCTAGAAACTAATGTGATGATAAACCTTGAATCAGTAGACCTAGTGTTGGTAGCCCTTTCATGTGTGAAATGATGAACCTTGTATCGGTAGGCCCAATGTTGAAGGCACCCTTCTTGGAAAGTCAATGAGCTATCCTTAATGTACCTTGAATCGGTAGACCTAATGGTGGTGGCCCTTTCTTGTGTAATGTACTTGGGTCGGTAGGCCTAATGTTGGTAGCCCTCTCAAGTACAATAATGTTAATGAAAATGAAATACTCTATGGGAATGGAGGCTAAGCACAGAGTGGATATGGTAAGATGGAAACTCTGCCGATGTTAGGCTAGGTTCCAATGAACATCTTCCTATCCCATAACTATGTGCCCACATAGGATATTAGCTAGTGATTTCGACCTACGCTAAAATGTTACCGATCCTACCTTAGGCAAGTAGATCACCTTTTTATGGTGTGGGGCCATACGACACCGGATTTCATGGTTTGCTCTCATGGTCTGTCGGTTAATGCCTATTCTTATCATGTGAGATGTGTACTATGGTTTTTTGAGAAGTTCTATGAAGTGTGGGTAGTAGTATGTGATGTTATCCATGCATTGCACGAGTAGGCTTTGAGAGGGTCATAATGAGTTCTCTAATGTCTTAATGACTAATGAATGAAAGTACTCTTAATGAAGCTAATGAAGAATATTGACTTAAATGTCTAAGGTAATGATGCATGCTACACTTGGATTGTATTATGAGTTATTTTCCCTTGTCATGACTTATGAAATGAATGTGTTCCTTATGCATGAGTATTGCTTGAAGTTAAGTATGAATGGGTAAGTTCATCTAAGGTAGCCTCAAAGTGGCACTTAGTAGGGATAGTAGTATGGGATGCTATCCTTACATTGCACAAGTGTAGGTTAGGGTTACTTAAGGTGAATGTTCAAATGTGATGATTATGACTTGTATGATGATTATACTTGTATTTTATGTCTCTTACACAAATATACATGATATTTCTAAAAAGTGGCATAATGCATGGTTTCCAACCAAAATGTCCCTTTAAAGCATGATTTTTGCATGGTCATCACTCATCATACTTAGTACATTTTGTGTGTTAATTCATATTTCTCTTATTTTTACTACAAGTGTAGGTTCCGGCAAGTGAGTTGCTTTCTCTCTAGTTCAAGGGCTTGGATTGAGATTCCTTCAAAGCTAAGTGGTATGTCCTCATAGACCGAGGACAAGTGTTTAGATGTTTCCTTTCTGTCATGTAAAAGACTATTGTTAGACTTTCGATTGTAAAAGGCCGTGACCGTACTTTTGTTTTGGATATTGTTAAGATGGCCATGTGAGACAATAGACTTTCGATGTGTTTCAAATGTTTTAATCAAGTTTTGATTGTATGGATTTAAAGAAAAGTTTTTAAATTCCGCACTATTTCTATGTATCGAATGTTATGAATGCTAAGAGGCTTGTACGAGTCCCTTCGGGGTCAAGTACGTCGTGTAACTTTCAGGGTATAGGCTCGGATCATTACATAAACTTTAGGGAATTTATTTGTGGATTTTCTTACTAGAAAATTATTTTTATACTGTGTTGTGCTGAGTTAAAAAGCTTTTCTAAACTTTTAAGGTTGTTTTAAGAAATATTAATAGTTTCTATTTAATGATAAATACTAGGCTTAAAAAAAAGTAATATTTGTATGCAATATTCTCACTCTAATAAGGTGAAAGAAAAGGTTCAAAGAAACAATATAGACCTAATTATTAATAACAATATTACATTTTTAAAATTTATATAGGGTGAAAAATATTTACATTTTCATTTTTAATCAATAGATTTCCTTCTCATCATATGTCAATTAAATTTATTTAATGCTTATTTTAATATTATATTATCAGTAAAAAAACTTTTAAAAATCATTTTTTATTTTTTATTTAAATCCATCTAACAAATTTACCCATGGAAAAAATAACATAATTTTCAAGACTAAGAATGAGTATATAAGTATAATAGTTCTTTTAAAAACAGATCTATCGTTTAGGTAAAAAAAAGTGAACAATTGATAGTTGAAGTGTATTTTGATAAATAGTTGATGATAATTTAGGTGGAAAACTCGAAAACATGATACTTCAGTTATGAAACTAACAAAAATCTGAATTCTTTAGATGTATTTTTGACCATTCACTTCTAAAAAATAAGGAAAAAATTAATTTTATAACATAGTTGAGAGATATAAATGATTTTCACCATTTATTATTTTGCTAGCAATGTCATTAATATTTATTAAGTTATTTAAAGTTGATTGTACGTAAAATTCAGTCCCCTATTAACTATATCTATTTTTTTCAATCATTTAAATTATAGTGGATGAAAAACTGGGTAGAAATATAATAGTCATTTACTCTTTGTACCACATCCGCTATGCGAAACTACATATTGGACATTATAGTAAGCAAATCCCATTCGCAAAGCACGTGTAATGTTGGTCTAAGTTTGCAACTGAGAGCAATGAATTAAATGATATTAAAAGAATTAAAAATTAAAAAATATAAAAAAATTGAACAAAATAATTAAGTAAACGGATATGAGCTATAAATGTTATTAAAAGAATTAAAAAATAATAAATATAAAAAAGTAAACGGATATGAGCTATAAATGTTATTAACGGATATGAGCTATAAATGTTATTAAAAGAATTAAAAAATAATAAATATAAAAAAGTAAACGGATATGAGGTATAAATGTTATTAAAAGAATTAAAAATTAATAAATATAAAAAATTGAACAAAATAATTAAATAAGAATTAATTAATAATATAGAAAATTGAATTACGAACAAAATAATTAATGGGGTGGGCGGTGCAGTGGGGCCATAAAGGTGGTAAATCCCTGAAAAAGTATTATAGTCATAAAATAAATATAAAAAATTAAATTAGAACATTTTAATATTTTTGAAAGAAAATTCGTAAGTAATTTCATGCAAACTTTTAATATTTTTGCAAGAAAATCCGTAAGTAATTTACATGCAGTTTTTAAAATCTCTATATAATTTATTTGGGGATTTTAAAATTTGCGGGTAATAATTACCTTAGAAGGTTTTACCTTCGAAAATTTTTTGGTAGGAAAATTCGCAGGAAACTACGTTACCTGGTAATTCTCATATATAATTTGCAAATAAATCCCCAAGTAATTTGCACTTTTCTAGTAGTGTCTTATACCCAACTCTTCCGGACAATAACATGTTAATCCTAAGCTTGCAAGCACCTTGATCACATCTAAGTCCCTATTAAATTGTTCTATTTGAACCGAAAGAAAATCATTTGTCTTTAGCGGGAAGAATTGCTTGAAAGCACTTGGCATTCAGGCGGGCCACACTCAAACAAATAGTTTTGAAATAAATAAAAAAGTATGTGCCACACTTACAAAGGACTGTCAGTTTCTTACGACATCAGAAATTTCTTGTTCAAAACATATGAGACTCCAGTACATCATCTACCAGATCATATCATATATCATATGACATTATAAAGGCATGCTTCAGTCTTCGATTAAAACGTTCATCAATTTTTTATGATAATCACATAACATATCATATGTCGACAAGGCATCGTAGAGGAACAAAGTTCATTCATTAAAAGAAAAAAAGCTTTCCACAAATAGACCTGATACTCATATAGTGTATATCATATACTGAAAGAGTATCATAGAGGTTTGCATCAATCCTTCTATTAAAAAACATTCATCAAGCCTCTTTGATACGCACATGATATATCATACACTGACATGATATTATAAAGGACTAGGTTCATTCATTCAGGAAAAAAAAAACTTTCCTCAATATAAGGGTTTCGTATTAAACTTCTCATAATCCGACATTGATGAAATTCCTCTCAGAAACATGAAAGCTCTGATACAATGTCATGTATTGAGCTATTTGAAAACTCAATTTATTGAAGAAAATAACAGGGGAAATACAAGAGATGGAGAAGGAGAGAAGTTCTGTGGAAAGAAATAGATTTTCATATATTCGATAAGTTCTCATCAGTACAATCCGGCTATTATAAAGGACAAATGACCGCCTAATTCTAACGTGTAGTAGGGCACGTGGCTAGTTCATTGCAAAGACTATTCTACAATTACTGAAAGCATAACTTATACTAGCATTACTAAATACACTGGCTAAGGAATGCAAATGTGGCTGAGACTGAATTACTGCTTACTTTCTAGTATTCGTTTTGACAGCAATTGGATCAGAACAGTATGGACAATTGCCAAACAGAACATCAAACGACCTGTAAAACAAACAAAGTAGATTGAATGTGATAAGAGAATTAAAAAATTTACGTCCCTGCAGTTGGCTAGAGTTATGCAGGGTTTAGTTATTCCATCTTCTACCCTACCTAAAATATAGATTCTTTCATAGCTTATACATGTGTTAGTTATGTGGGATTGTAAACTGGTAACCAAACATCGTATTTGATGTGCTGAATTCTATACATAGCAACTAAAATACCACCGAACATGGTACTTGTTATGATGATTTTAATACATAAATAATTTACTTCCTAACCAACAATCAAACGACCTCTTAATGTATTGAAGGTTACAAAAGCAAAAGGAAACAAGAAGTTCCAAACACAAAAAGGAAAGTTCAATTATTCCAAAAGTTATACATTTCTCACTTTTACTCCCTTTATACAATTTTCTCTACATGTTCCTCAAAAACCAAAACAATGTATTGCCCCTCCATTTGTCCCCAAATTAGCAGTAAATATTCTCAAATTTAACTCTCTTAATAATCATACAACACGAAGTCAATTTGGATTAGAGGGTAATCAAAGTCATTGCATAAGTGAAAAAGAAATTGAAAAATAGAACTTCCATATGTGAAAAGAATGCATATATTATCACTGTAACATAGAACAGAATGACTTACCTATGAAAGCTCATGCAAGCAAGGTAAGAGTTTTCATGCGTACTGTTAAAAAAACAAGGTGTGTTTTAACTATACTTAGTTCAACCAAAATCTTGTCTAATTAATCTCTCCTTAGTGTATATGGACTGGTAAGATATAATACTCAGATATTTCATTAGCATCTGTAACAATCGACAATATATTTTCCTTTCCAAAACATTAATCTAGTTTCAACTTGGCCTGGCTATATATCAACTAAAAACTTTTACAGCCAACACTAACAGACGATCAACAAAGCTCAATCATGGACTCGCACAACAGAATGACAATATCTCAAGGATATGTTTACCATCACAATCAAAAAATCAAGATAGGAGATTTCAACTTACTGCCTTGTTGTTGTGATAGAACGCAGCCAATCTCCAAGGCAAACACTATGGAAGGCCCTACTGCAGCTGTTATTTTCACATGTACAATCAGTGCCACTTCCACTCTTATCACCAAGTTCATCATCTAGATTGACATCATCAAGTCAATGCCATACCACAGAATATCAATGGGTTTATCTTACGGATATAGGATTACCAATTGGAAGATATTGTGCATAACAAATGCCACATTCAGTTTGTGGATCAGTTTTCTGAATGCTTGAAGGTCCATGAAGTTGAATATCCAATACGTGTACAAGATTCTCGGAAAATGGCTTGTCTCTCATCCTGTGAGTAGAATAGAAATCTCAGCTGGTGAGACATAGCAAGCGACATACAAAATCTCAGCACAAGTTAAACATCACAAGCTTGATTGTGTAGGAATTCAAATCCTAGGCACATCAATTTACCTTAAGAACGACTCGGTCATCTTAAGGGATAGCATCTCCTAAGGACATGATAGCCAATAGAACCTCCTCTACCTTTCGAAAGAGAAATTTGAAACCATCCTTACCAACCAGTCCGCAATCCCTAAATCCTTTTTCCTGATAAATGTTCAAAACACCAATCATAGTGGCAAAAATTGAGTAACTCTTACACCCCGCCACCCTCCATCTCCCAATTGTTAAATCTTTTTTCCTGAATATGGTTCAAAATGCCAAACGTAGAGAACATTCCATGTATAGCAAGTTGAACCTCCTCAACCAATCAAAAGGGAAATTCAAATATCCTTAGACACCCAGCCCCAAGTCCCTTAATTTTTTTTACTGATTAATGTTCAAAACTAAGTGCAGACGAATTTGATTTTTATGCATGAAAACACCAGGTAACAGAGAAATCTACAATAATGCTTGAAAAATCAAGAAAAATTACTTAAACCAATATTTTGAGCACGTTAAACAACAGTATTAGCATCTAAATGTAGAAATGATAAGGACCGTGATAATATATCCAGCATAAAAGCAAAAGTTGAAATACCATCTTTTGCAGTTTTTCCTCCACATCGCCCTCAATCTCTCCACCCCTGAATCAGAACCAAGAAAGCGACAGCTAGAAGAATTCCATATCAATTTCAAACTTATTAAAGATAAGAATACTTGTAAAAGCTGCGAGTTTCAGAAAAAAACTTACTCCGGTAGGGATGTTGGATCATTTGCATCTATAGACAATATGATGTAGCTGTCATTACCTATAGCAAAAGAAAATGGATATCAGTTAGTTCTGCAGCGGTAAAGGGGTACTGAACAGCATTCATGTACATAAGCATTAAGCACATACTTATATTAAGTTGGCGATGTGACAAAGCACGTTGAGGATATCGTAGATCAGAAACCAAACGAGAGTGATCAATATCATCCATTAGATTCCAAAAGTCCTGAAGCTTCTCAAGATGCTGGATCCAGTAAGTAAAAAATATGGTAATTATAGCAGAAAATCACAATCCACAAATGTCTAAAAACTACACGTCTTTGGTGGATGAAATAATCAGTAGTAAATCAAATTGAAGAATACGCAATTACCTTATGAAACTGTTGGATAGCATCTTTCAGTCTTGAGTTTATTGACCATTTTAAATTGAAGAGATAAGGAACATCCTGGGGAATAGTTAATAAATTAGGAAATTGCCTAAAGAGTGCAAGGCTCTAGTATCTGAAATTTGAAGGATGCCAACCGCTGATATAGAAGGCGGATGGTTAGGATATGATCCATCCAAAGTTATCTGCAGAATGTGCACTCTTCCTTTCTTGTCCCTAACGCACAGAAAAAGCTTGAGAGTTTATTTCCCGGCAATGTAAACTCCAGTCTTCCACTAGATGCAATTCAGAAGTTTACAGTCCCTCCTCTTATAATTCCTAACAAACGGGAAACAATCTATACCGTCTTCTTTCATTTAACGAACACCTAGCCTTCCTCATTTTAGCCCAATCATAGTGTTAAAAGATAAACGATGCCTTACTTGATGTGAAAGCTGAGAAGTCTCAGATCTTCCCCAAATCTAACAAGGTGCTCCCATCCTATCTCTTCTACCTGTAGATACAACATGATTTCAGAAGAAAATCCCAGTAAATATTTGCCTAAAGCATATTCACACGAAGAATACACCATTCAATCAATGTCTGGAATAGACAATGATGCAACTGGCATAGTAGTTCAGAAGTCACATTTAATATCTCTTATCTTGAAACTGAGGAATGTCAAGCATATTACATAAATTACAAAGAAGTTTCATGAAAGGCAAGCATGTACAAAACTCATCTATACTGTTTCTGATCATTCTCATCAATGAAGTTCAAACTTTCACAAAGCCACCGGACAGGGCAAGGACATAATGGTTAAGATTTAACATCAATGTAACTATTGGCTGGCTAACTATCCTTTTGTTAATAAGATGAATTCATTAACCAGGGGCGGAGCTAGAGTGTGGGATGCTAGTTTGGTCGAACCAAAGTAGCTTTGGTTGAAACCCCGCATTTGACTATTTGTCTTAAAATTCCACTAAATATGTACGGATTATTAATTCAGAACCCAATAACTTGAAAAGAATAGAATCCAGAACCTATGTTGCCCAAACTTTTCAAAAATATCAATGCTTGCATGTTTGATACTAATCCAACACGAGTGCGGTCGCATTTTTGGAGAGTCAGAGAAACATAGACCACAACCCACCTTCAAATTCAGGTGCAGTAACTCCACTTCCCCACACCCCGAATAAGAAAAGCAAAACATGGGGTTTTTCTTTCCATTTTAAATTTTAAGAGCACACTCTAAAAAAAACAGAAAGCAATAAAATACAGTATTGAATCTTAAAGATTGACTGATACTGATACAGCATACCTCTGAATATATCCTGCGGTAGAAAGATGATGATTTGGCCAGTTCTTGGCATCTTTTTTGGTCTGCACACTCCTAAATGTATAAGATTAAGATATACTTTGTATGCAAATCAATTTGGGGGAAAATAAAGTTGCTACTTACCATTATAATTATCTTCCAACAAACCTAAATTGAATTTTCAATGTCAGATACCAACGCCACCAGCCTCAACAACTTCTACCCAATTCCCAAGAATCTTTTTTTTTTTCAGCTTACACAATCAAGCATTCAGAAGCATTACTTCTTCGGTTTTAGCCCGAAAATCAATCAGCAAAACGAACAGTTTCTTTTTTCCGGTTTATACTTTCTTCATCCAACAATAGTTATCTACCGTATTATTTTGGAATGTCTATCAATATTTGTTCACTTCATGAAATTACTAGATAATTTTATACTTACTTCCTAATTTACCCTTATTATTAATTATAGTCATTTCTTTATTTCACTAGGTAATTTACAGCGCGATTTCTAAGCTTTTGAACAACTTTTCCACTAATCGATGGTTATCAGAAAAAAAAAAAAAGAGTAAATTTTTGTCGGTTTTTAAAACATTTCAACAGAAATTAAATGATTTGACATTATCACATATCTCAAAAATTGTAAATATATAATTAATGATTAAAAATATCTTGATATCTAATCATTTTTATCTTTTACATAATATATGTTTGATGATATAAGTGTCTTGTTAAAATTGATTGATGTTTTTATGTAGTGATTAAACATCACTTTTTCTTCTTTTTTTGTACATGAAAAATATAGAATCTGATGATTTTATGGTTAGAATAACTTCTTGTGAAAAAAAAAATTATGTGAAAGATTTCTACAATCAATATTAGTTATAAATAAGTTTAGACCGTTAAAAAATATACACCACAACAACAGAAATAAATTTTTGTAGAGACAATCTACTTGTCTGAGGTCAAACGTTCACCACTTTTCATTATTGTTACTTTTTTACTCTAACAAAATTTATAGAAGGAGAAAAATAAATTTGAAACAACAACAAAATAATATTGTTGACCTTTTTAAAAATTCATTCTTCATTAAACTGTTGCTCTAAAGGCCCTTCTAGATGTTTTATCAATGCAACTTTACGACTTTTTTAGAAAACATATATGTATAAGTATTGCATTATGAAAGTACAAGTAGATCAAAATGTTGGATTCTAGACTCATGTTAAAGAAATATTCTCGAACATTAAAAAATTAAAAATGAGTCTAACCTAGTTAATTGAAATGTTCAGCAATGACTTGGGACATGAAGGACAACAAATCTATGTTAATAGACATATCCTTTGTAGTTTAAGATATTACTTTTATTTAGAGTAGGTTTTGTTTCATATTCTTCAAATTAAGCTTACCGAAAATAGTCATAACTCACACCAAAAATATTTAGAAGAGCCGAATGAGAAGGAAAAAAAGAAAAACATTAAAAGGACGAAGAGCTTTGTCCAAGTGAGATCATATACATACCAAACGAAAAATAATCAATATAATTTTAAGGAAACAATAAAACATCGAGAAAAAACATACATTAAAGGAAGTAAACTATGAGATATCCAATGATGATAACAAATCATTCTAACCAGAAAAGATCCTATGTTTTGAAATAACATACCTAAAAAAATTGACTAACACTTCAATCAAGTTTCAATCATTAAAGTATCAATAATATCCACGGATAAAATTTAATAGCAATAGATAACAACAACATAAAAATCCAAAAATATGGACATGCAAAGTTATTAACTCTCAGAGGATTTTCTAAAGAACACAAAACCGCGTCCTTGTATATGAAGGAATGACGTTTATGATAAGAAATTGGAGATTGAATACTCAATTAACGTTTGTTATTTAATATGTACTAACAAATACTTATAACAATAACTTTGTATAAACATAAACAACAAAGTTTAAAGCATGTACTCAAAAACAACAATTAATAATATAAGCATAAATTAATGACCGTAAACAACATACCAGGATCTTCAAAAATAGAATGAAAAAAATTGATCGCATTGAATGCACAGTGTCCCCTTAAGGAAATTATTCCCCTCTAGTACCCGATGTTTAAAGGAATATATCCTCTCAAGATCGAACGATTCTATTCACCAGTGTATTGATACAAAAACATTGATGTTAGTGAGTCATTCAACAGGAGCAAAGTATACAAATATTTAACTGTCCAGAAGAAGAAGAAGTTGAAAATTTTTGTTGTTTTAAAATGAGAGTAAAGTCCTCTATTTATAGACAACAAAGGTTACAATCTTTCATAAAAATCACAACTTTTCATTAAAGTGACGACTCTTCATAAAAGTCACAACTTTTCGGAAAGGTTACAACTCTTTGAAAAAGTTACAACCCTTCGGAAAGGTCACAATTTTTCATAAAAGTGACAACTCTTCATAAAAGTCACAACTTTACATAAAAGTCACAACTTTTCATAAAGGTCACAACTTTTCGTGAAAGGGGAAGACTAGTTTTGGAAATAAAATAAATTAAAAGAAATCCTAGTTTGTGGCGTCGCCACATAGGCAGGCTTAGGGTTCTCTTTTATATATATATATATATATATGATTTTTCAAGATATGATATTTATTATATTCAAAGAATGATATAGTAAATGAGTCTTCTATTTATAGTTTGTTAAGAAGTGTACAAAATCAATAGTGGACAAATATTATTGAACACAATGAGTATCTTTTAGTTATTATTATTTGTCCAATTTTGACTTTTTACTTGTCAGTTTTTTATTTGTGTTTTTTGACTAATCAAGAAAAAATAATATTTGTTACCTATTATAACCTCAATTTATTTACAGAGTCAATGTTTTTGAAAAATATAGAATCTCATAAATTGATTTTGAAATTTTATCAATTAATAGGGGTAAAATAGTTAATTCACTATGTCAATTATTATTTTCTTAATAGGTGTGTCAAGTAAAAAATGAACAAGTAAATAGGGACACAGGTAGGACTGGGCGTTCGATCGATTCGATTCGATTTACGAAATTCGATTCGATTCTTTCGATTTTCGATTTGGTAAAAATGTAATTCACACCAAACTGAAATAAATTCTATTCGATTTGGCTTTCACAATTTCGATTCGGTTTGTCGGTTTGTAAAATAATAGTGGGTATGTTGTCGTTGTTGAACAAATTCACCTCTTCATATGAAATTTCAGATAAAGTTGTCAACTTCTTGTCATTTCCCAAAATATACCTCCAGTGAATATTTTCACTACTACTAGTAACACATTTTCAAATTTCAATCACAACGAATAAAAATTAGGATAAATTAAAACAAGGCAAACCTTAAGCCTTCAGGGGCAAGGACATTAATAGACAACAAACATTCAAGAAGCTTCCATGTTCCAGGGACCAATGAGATCATGATTCATGGCTATTTGCTAAGAGTATCAGGAGTCCAGGCACTAGGCGTCCACTCCAGCCTTCAGCCTCAAGGCATTAACACTTAACAAACAACATACAAAAAGTTTCTAACAATTAAAAAGCAAGCAACAATTGTCAACTGAGTGAGTTTCAGTCACTGTGATTGTGCGTGACGAGTGTCGAGAGCAGAGCACGGATGGAGGCGATGGATGATCAGACGAGTTTTGCGAGACGAGTTGATGTGAGTCAACGTCATCTCGTCGAGACATGAGTCGAGAGAGTTTCAATTTAGGGATTCACTGATTTAAGAATTGGGTAAGTGAAGTGTAATCAGTAGTGTGCAGTATTAAAATTCGGTTTTTTCGGTTAATCGAATTTATTTTGTTAAAATCGAAAATCAAACCGAAAAAACTGAAATTTTAAAATTTAAAACCTAAACCGACCGATTTAACCGAAAAAACTGAAACCGAAATTTAAAAAATCCAGTTCGATCAGTTTTTTCGGTTTTAACCGGAATATGCCCCGCCCTAGACACATGGAGTATTTTAAGTAGTTACTATAGTTGTTTATAATATTATTTTTAAATATATTAATTTACATATTTTTAAATATATAGTTTTTTTAATCTTTTATGTCCAAATTCAATATTAAAATTTAGAAGTTCAAATCTTGAAATTTAAAGTGTCATGATATAGCATACTTGGTATAGCACAAAAGAGTATGAAAGAAGTGAGATAGTTCCTAAATGTTGTAGCCTCCCAATTATAGATGTGGCGCGCTTCACACCGATAACTATGACTCTACAGAAACGGCTTCATAGACACCCTAGGACTCTTGAACTATGTGCTTTGATACCAAGTTTGTCACGCTCCGAGCCTACACCATGGGCGTGACCGG
Organism: Solanum stenotomum; assembly: GCF_019186545.1. Taxonomy (NCBI): domain Eukaryota; kingdom Viridiplantae; phylum Streptophyta; class Magnoliopsida; order Solanales; family Solanaceae; genus Solanum; species Solanum stenotomum. The sequence goes on along the minus strand of NC_064284.1, from coordinate 59,944,182 downwards.
GCACTCGAGAATCATTTCTGGCCCCAAGTGAACCATTGGCCTGGCTCAACTCTTAGCGGAAGGCATTACTCAATAATAAGAGAACTTTAAAAATAAACTTTACTCAATTGTCTCAAAAGATAAACTCAGAATGTTTTAGAAATAAACATTCAACTAGTCAAAGTGGCAACTCAAATCTCAACATAAACAATTGAAAATGAAAAGACTCATGAACTATGTCTATCGATCTATGAAGTCTCTACTAACTGAGATGGACGTCGGGAAAAGATCCACGACATCCTACTAACAAAATGAAATGGCTGAAAGTAAACAAGGGATCCTCCGGAAGCAAGGAGACTCATCAACAACTCTGAAGCTCAACTGGATCAATGAAGCGCTGGATGTTGATCCTGGTTACCTGTATCTGCATCATAAAATATGCAGGCCAAATGACGTCAGTACATGCAACGTACGAGCATGTGAGGGGAAACCTAAACAAGACATAAGCTTGAACTGGAACTAAAGAAATATTTACCTCTTCTCAACTCAACTCAACCTCATTTCAATATAAAGCAATAGAAATAATGCAATATAAAGAAAAACTTTAAAACAGTAGATAACAACTCAATGTATTAGAAAATACAATATAAACTCTGTTTGTATGCAAAAATACAAAGTAAACTCTGTTGGGAGATTTTCTAACCGACAACCATCACTATAAGCTATGTGATGATACAATGTCTAGCCCACGTTGCCAGAACTCTCCTATACTTTGTGGGGGTATAGAACCTCTTAACTAATTGGATCCACTAGTCTATACTAAAAAGCAACAAAGGAATCATCTAAAAAGTATGACCTTTATCTACCCATGTTGGTTACATGGTTTATGAGGGCTGTGACTTGTTAGAACTCTTCCCCATATCGGTGTTCAATACTACTCCCAAAATATAACTTAGATAATTATGTTTTAAAGAAAACATTTCTTCTTCCTCAACTATGAGATTATTACTCAAAAGGTTTCTCTAAAATGAGATAATACTGAAAACTATTCTTGAACTCTTTAGAAATCGATGTTTTCTCTCATCTTAAATGTGAAAACATTTGCTCTTGGGAATACCTAATTCCCATATATAATTGTAAAGAAAATGAATTCAGCTCTACTCCTCCTCAACTCTGTGGTGAAGTCATTTAAATCAAATTTTAAAACAATTTGTAAAAGACTTTTTAGAATGACTCGAAAAACTCTCAAGACTTGACTCTTGGCTCTACCTTGAATTTGAATTATGAATTCAAGGTTATGATTCATGTTATGAATAATTTCTAGATGTTTAGAAGTAGTTTAGAGTATTTAGAATCGATAGGTAGCAAAGGAACCCTTTTAAAGAACTCAGACAGCTTAAACGCTGGAGAACGGGTGGGGGTAGGCGACCCTGGCACAATGAGTGGCGCAGGGCGCCAACCCTTGAACTACAGGATAGTAGTTGGGGCGCACTGACTGGCGCAGGGCGCCAGGCCCTAAACTACAAAGCATTTCTGCTAGTGCATTGGTGGGGCGACCGCCAACCCATGCCCAGTACTCGTTTTCTAACCCCAATTCACCTAGAATTGAATGGTTTCTTCCCCAATTACTTAGATTCGAATACCTAATAAAAGTACACAAGAATCTACTCAAAAATAACTCTTAATCTCCATACGATTATCTCAAAAATCACTAAGCTCATCCTAATTCAAGAACGGAAACAATACTTCAAGAAACTAATCAAGAACTCAAACTCTTCAACTTCAAGAACGAAATTGCGTTGAGAATAACATGATTGGCATGTGGGTGAACGAACCCAAGACTATGAGAACTCACATACCTCTTAGGGATCAAACCCTTGGTGAAACAACCTTCGAATCACAAGAAAACTCGATGAACACCTTGAATCCTTTCCTCCTTTCTCATTTTTTTTTCTCTTTTTTTCTCTTCTTGAACTTTCTTCTAAAACCCTAAGCGTTTTTTGATTTGTGAAAACAGAACCAAATCAGTTTAGACCCCTGAATATTACCAAAATTTATTTTAATCTGATTGGGTAAGGAAAAGACTAAAATACCCCTCATATTTTCGGGTAACTTTCCTTAATTGGACCGTCCAACTTCAAACGGGCATATCTCCCTCATACAAGCTCTAAAATTAGCAAACTCAGTGGCGTTGAAAAGAGGATTCCAAGACCTTTCATTTGATATCTTATGGGCCACCAAACTCATATTGTACTGAAAGTTATGATCGTTTAAAGTTGATCCAAAACTCATAACTTATGCCTAACTTGAAAAATTACAGATTTTTGCTATTTCCAAATTAGGTATTTCTATTTTTAGCTCTTTCAAATACCGAGGTGTTACACCTCATAGTCCCAGAACTACGTGCCCGAGTAGAATTATAAGTCCCCTCTGTTAGACATCAGTATTAGTGATCACGCCACATTCATGACTTTATACCCCTAGCAAGGTATATTGGATCCTCTCGATGAGGCGTATACATCAGACTCCACGTTTAGCTCATGTGGTTTATGTCGGTTAATAGTAGCTTCCACAGTCAAGCTCTCCTTGCATTGACCAGGTTTTCAACACTTGTATCAGTATACAATTCAGCGTGTTATCTTCATGATTAGTACTTGGTCATTGCATTCAGTTTAGTTTTTCAGTTATATTTTAGTATCTATATCTCTGCTCAAATTATGTCATTTCTCAGTTAAGCATTGTTCAACTCATATATATTTGTTCAACTTAGTATATGTATATCCTACATGCTCAGTACATTCTATGTACTGACGCATATTCTACATTACATCCTTTCATGATGTAGGTTCAGGCACTCAACATCCAGATCATGCTTAGATCGATTCTCGGTTCAACTTCAGCAACCTCAGTGGTGAGTCATCATACTTCGAAAACAATAGACATGCTTTCCATTGCAGTCTTTGATTTCAGTTTTCAGTTTTGTTAGAGTTAGCTGGGGGCATGTCCCAGCAACTCAACTCAGTTAGAGGCATTTCAGACATAGTAATAGATTCAGCTTGAGTTGTTAAGTGGTTGTTTCAGTCTTCACTAAACTCCTATTATTTTATATATATTTAGACTGGTTGTTTTTTCCCCATTTTCCTATATCTACTATTTTAGCTTCCGCATAGTCTATGTTTTACTCAATAACTTTTATTGTATGCTTAATATATGCCAAACTATTCTTAATATATGCCAGACTCAGGATTTGCTTGAGGTCACTCATGATCCTAGGTCCCGTGTTATGTCTAGCGGGTAGCCTCGGGTCATGACATGGAGGGAGATATTTCTTATTATTTGAATCTTTTAATTCTTAGAAGCTCCTTGGATGGTTCAATGTATTTCTTGACAAAAGTACAATATTTTTACTAAGTTTGAGTATTTATGTATTTACAATAGGGTGTTAGCTTATATTTTGTTCACTTTCGCATTTCATGTTCTAGTTTGAGAGTAAGGGTTCTCCTACCAAGGTGTTAGAGTAGGTGTCCGCATGATCCGGTAAATTGAATTGTGACATTTCTGCATTTCATGTTTCAGTTTGGGGGTAAAGGTTCTCCTATCTAGTATTAGAGTAGATGCCCATTGGATTGTAACAACTATGTTGGGATAGATTATAATTTTTTTTAATTGTTATGTAATGTCACATATCAGTAATTTGAAAGATAAATGTAGAAACATTATAAAAATTAGATAAAAAGTAAAATAAGATTATAATAGTTCTTTGTTCTGTAAAAAATAAAATAATTGATGTTCTTACTTTGCCTACACTTGTCTAAATATAAACAAAATGATCCGAAGGGTTCATCCAGTATAAAGGGTATTTTTACCATTTTGAATATAATTAAAGCAGAGGACCCTAGTGATGGTAATGCAAAGGTCATCTAATGTCCAAATGAAAACATGTTGTCTTCATACATGTTGCACGAGATTAATTTATTTATTAGTATCCGTAATTTTAACCTGAGATTTATTTTTTAAAAAAAATTAGAATTTACATAAGTATCTAATTGAGAATTTTGAAATATAATTAAAGTAGTGTAATTATGAATTTCTAATATTTATAATTTACTATAATAAAAGTAATTCAAATTAAAATCTTGAATTATTTTCATAATAGAAAGTTTCAATAATTAATTTAAGAGAGAAGTATTGAAAACACTTTTGAATTTGGCGCAAATTATTAGTTTCATTCCCGAACTATTGACAGTCTTAAAAACACCCCTCAACTTGACTAACTAAATTCAGGGGCGGAGCTACAGCCATCCAAGGATGGTCAGTTGAACTCCCTTCCAGCGAAAGATCACCATGTATATAAGTCAAATACTGAGTTCAAACGATATATATTTAATGTTGAACACTCTTAACATAATCTTAACATAAGTTCTTCCTGTTGGGAAAGACAAGACACTAACAAGAATGTCAGACAGGATAGCAGCGGAATAATACCCAAATCTAAACTTTCCCTTTCAAGTTGAACCAAGAGAAGACAAACCAAATCAAACAATATGAAGAATGGACAGCAAGTATATCAATCAAACTAAATCAACAAGATAAGAATAACCCAATCGCACAAGACACAACGATTTACGTGGAAAACCCTTCGATGTGAAGAGTAAAAAACCACAGGACCAAAAGCTCCACTATAAACACCAAGAGTTACAAAATTGTTCTCCAAAATTGGCCACAAAACAAGTGCCAAACAACGAGCAACAACAAATCAAGATTGCACCAAAACTAGAGAATTAAAGAAGAGATTTCACCCAAAACGCGCTACTGTTCACCCCCAAAATCAGAAGCTACAGACTTCCAAATCCGATCTCCACCGTTGAATTGCAAGAACCAGATGCTGAGAACTCCCAGTTCAAATTTGAGCACGATCCAACGGTTAACGAAGCGGCAAACTCTGTCTGAAGCGGACTGCCTGAGCAGAAAATTTCCAGAAGCAAAAACGGGATTTTCTCTTTTTCTCTCAATCTCTAAAACGAAACTCTCTTGATTTTTCTCTCTTGTGTTTCTGAAAATAAGACCAAATAAGCCTTATATATGCCACATAATATTTTGGGTTATGGGCTAAAGTGGGCTAGTCCTAATAAGACTTTTATTTATTCACATAGGAAGGGAAAAAAGATCCTAAACCCAACACTTCCTCTGGTGCAATGGCTAAGGGTTCACTTCAAAGTTCAATCTAACAGTTTTGATTTGAACCGTGCTGGCTGCACTGCATTTTTTGTTTTATTTTGAGAGCTGTTACACTTACATTTGTACACACCATTATTCTTACATCAAAAAAAATATATTTATTAATTTTAATTTACCTAAATTCTTAAATGTTTATCAAGTTTCTTAATTCTAACTATTATAATTTTAATAATATAGAGTAACAGAATAAATTATTTTAATTTTGAAATTTGTTATTATACAAATATTATGTATTTCTAATTTTATCTAACATATAATGCACTTGTAAAGGGTGAAAAAACAAAATGGCCAACATTTTACATAAAAAAAATTGTGCATATATATAACTTTAAACTCAAAGCTAAAATCGATAAATGTATTTTATCTTCTTTTTTTTAATAGAAAAAAATTCTTTGAGGGTGTGATTTATGTTTCGTATAAAGCTAGATGCATTTGTTTAATTAGTATTTCACTTTATACACAATAATTCATATATTCTTTATTATATAAAATTCAGAGAAAAAACTCGATTGTTTGTATTTCATAGTAACAAATGTTGGGATCGTTCATAGTACAATCGCTAGGTTAAAAAAATAATATTCAACTCATTTATAAAAAAAAATAATTATTCTTGAACACTCCTGATAAAATTTATGGCTCCATCACTAACTAAATTTAGATACACCTCTGATCTCCCATATGACATAGCAAGTGGTCTCTAACTCTTGTAGGAGCATAGGGCTCTTAATAAAAAGTTGAGAGAAGTGTTGAAAACACCTCTAAACTTGACGATAATTCAAGATGGTATTTCACTAATGCTGCAAGATCGGGGTGTATTTAAGTTCAATTAGTCAAGTAAAGGAGTGTTTTTTAAGGATTGTAACTAATTCAAAGATAAAACTAATAATTCGTACCGAATTTAAGAGTATTTTCAATACTTTTCTCTTAATTTATGATCCCTACTTGCCCATGTTTAATTAGAATTCAAAATCTTATTTCTAGGCGAAAAGAAAGAAAATAGGCGAGTTTTTCTTGTTCCAAAATACAAGCCTGCGTTTTTGTTCTCCTTTTTGGACTGGGATAAAGTCCTATAAGTAGGAGTCATTTCACCTAAAAAAGAGAATCAATCTTCTATAAATTTGCCATTTGGACTCACTAAAGAAGACCATAGAATTAGAGTTGAACTTAATTTAAATTATAATAATTCACACTTTAAGAGGTATTTCTTAAGTTCAATTTTCAACACACAACGTGTTTGTGTTTATTTATAGTTCATGTAAGAAGTATATTCCTGAAATATTTCCGTTAGGTACTATTTTCTAACAATTGACTTCATCAATCACACTATAAATCTAAATAAATAATATGTAATGACCGTATATTGCAATTATGTCTGCTATTTTTCTGAATTGAAGTGGCGGTTGCTAAAGAATTATTTGTATTTTTTGGTTAATATGTTAATAAACCAATGGTTCATGATTCTTGGAATCATGTTGGACCGTCATAATTAAAAAGTTTTGTATTATATGGGAACAAATTTGTATAATGTTCAAATACGTATTGCAACATTATTTTCATTGAGTTATTTTCTCATATATATGTTTTGTATATATATGTGTGAGATGGTACTTCTAATGAACAGTATGTTTTTGGAATTTTTGTCAATATAAAATGGTGCAGAGAAATTATTTTGGTGATAGGAAATTATTTTCACGATTATCAAGATTAAATAGTAATAAAGTATTAAATTTATGTGTTAGCTTAGATTGTCTTTTATATTTGATGAATTTAATACAAGTCATTTTATATTTAATATTGTTGGGTTTTATTTGCCCTGATTTCTTATCATAAATAGGTTTTTCTTTTAAAAAAATGTTTAATATTTTGACAAGTCCATTTTTTGTAGGAAAGGTTTTAGGACTCTATAAATATATGTTTGTTCCTTTTAACTTAATCTACATTCACAATGTAGTCCTAAGGTTTTGAGAGTTTTGGCAATGGGGGAGAATTTTGGGAACCTCCTTGTATTCCGAGTGAATTGGTTGAGGTTATTTCTCTCTATATTTTGTACTCTCATATTTATAGTGGATTGCTCATCTCCTTTGTGGATATAGATCGATTGACCGAACCACGTTAAATCTATGTGTCTTTTGGTATATTTCTCATTTTTCTTCTTATTCACTGTCTTTCGAGGTTTGATTTGTTAGTTTCCACATTACACCTAATTATTTCGATCCTAACAAATATAATGTCAAAATTTCTGCTTCAGTTAACATAGTTATAATTCTCAAGTTTGTTATGACCTAAAATAGCGCTAAGGGAGATAAAAGGAGATATATTGAAACTGAGATTCAAAAATGTTATAATGAATTAACAAAACAGTCATATAAACATTGGACAATTAAATTCAAACTCTTTAGATACATATGCATTCATGCATCTCGGTAACTAATCCATGGAATTGAATAAATACTCAAGCAATATATATATATANTATATATATATATATATATATATATATATATATATATAATGACTGATTATTTACTCCATGAACTTTTATATACCTAACTCAGATGAAGAAGCTATTATTAATTTAAGTTAAGTGAAAATCAAAATTCTAATTACGTTGATTCACTCATATATTACTAATTTTAGAAGAGTTAATACTAATTATCAAACTAGTCATTAAAAACACAGTGACTTATATTAAATTCATCCGATATGAAAAAAGTTCTAACCCAACACTTAAAGTTAGTACTTCATAAATATTTAATCAAAATTAAATTGTGACACTGTCTCCATTCATTCTCCCTCTATTTTAGATGTATTCCCAGAATTATGGAATCACTCGTTGAAAATAGTAATGTTCAAATGTCTAGATTCATGTTGTTTAGTTAGCTTAGGTATATGATCTTTTGTATTATTTAGATGACTTTTATGATATCAATGTGCTTATATTGAAGTGTATGTGGACGTACTTAATAGGTCTAGACTCAATTAACACCTATATCAAATTCTCCCATAATTATTACTCTCTGTTCTTATTTGCTTGTCCACTTTTGAATTGACACAACTATTAAGAAAATAATTATTGACATGGTGAGTTTATCATTTTACCCCTATTAATTATGAAGTGGATGAATTAAAAATTTAAGATTTTCAAAAAAGTTCTACCTTTTTCAAAGTAATTAATAGAGGGTATAATAGGTAAAAAATTTGTCCTTTCTTGATTTGTCAAAATGAACAAATAATTAGGGACAACTATAAAAAAAAATGTGGACAACTAATTAGGGACAGATGGAGTATGTAAGAGTGTAGTTCTTCTAATGATATGAAATGAGTTTGATAGGTCTATTACCTTCTTCCATCCTCTTAGTCATATTAGAATGTTGATTTTGACAATCTCCGCTGAAAGTGTCTTCGAGTTTGAGGACATGTTAAGCGATCAACTACTTGCAAAGAGGAGAGTAAATTCCTCTTGGTTTATGAAGAAAGAGCAATTCATTTAGAAGGAAGATATTTAAAACTCAAATTAGACGTTGAATTAAAGTAGTAAAAAAAAAATCATATGTGAGAAAAATAAAATATACTCTAAATTTTACTAGAAAGATCGTATATATTCCTACATGAATTTTTAAAAATAAAAAATCAACAAAATAAATTTTAAATTAATGTTTTGACTACCATTAAATGAAAAATGGTATATGTGAGCCACTTTTGTAATGAGTAGGGATATACGTGAGCGACTTCTATAATAATAAAGGTATATTTGAACTACTTTTTATAATGAAAGATTTATCAACTCTAAATCACAAAATTGAGGGATATATCAAACTCTAAATCAGTAAAAAAAAAAATTTCTTTTGTTAAATCTACATCGACATATCCAATAAACGAGAATTTGTACAATATTTTATTTATTAAATTGACATGTGTATCCAACAACAAATGAGAGTTTCTACCTTATGATATTTAATGCTTGACTTGTTGAAAAAAAAATACGTATATATTTATTTATTTCACAACAGGTCAAACATTAAAAATATAATAAAAATAGAAACCTTCATTTGTTGTTGACACGCATATGTCAACTAACAAATAAAATATTATCGTTTAAGGAGTTTGATAAGCTTTTTTTAAACTATTTTTCTATAAAATGAACTTAAAACTCATATCCAACATTAACAGATGAATGAAGTGGGTGTTGGATTTATGTCCACTTGATGAAGTTCATACAATCGCCAAGTACTAATTTAGTCAACAACCTATTTACAACTGGTTATCATTTCAATAAAAAAGTTAGTAGGGTAAAGCCAACTTCTAATAAAAGACCTTAATTTTTTTTTATGTGCTTATTGTGTATTGTGTAATATATTTATAAGGTATAATATTTTTAAAGTTTGTAACGAAAAACTGATAGGAATAATGTAATTAAAGTTATTTCAAGTTAATAAATTAGCCATGTATATGCAATACATTACCTTAGATCTTATTGCATAGTAAATTTTATCTAATAATATGAAGATTTGAGTAGTTTAATTCAAGGTCTAAAAAATTTTTACTATTGAAGAAAAATAAATAATATTTTTTTTAAAGGAAAAAAATTCGGGCCCCAAAATTTTTGTGGTGCTTAACATAATGTCAAGATTTCTCCGTCAATTAACATAATTATGATCCTCAAGTTTATTTTGACCCAAAATAGTGCTAACGGAGATAAAAGAGACATTTAAACAAAGATTGAAAAATAATATAATGAATCAACAAAAAAATCATATAAACATCAGATGATTAAATTCAAACTCATCAAATACATATGCATTCATGCATTTCAGTAATTAATCGATGGGATTGTAGAACTACTCAAGCAATACACATATATAATGACTGATTATTCACTTCATTAACTTTTACAAACCTAACTCAAATGAAGAATCTATTGTAAATTTAAGTTAAGTGAAAATCAAAATCCTAGTTACATTGATCCACTCATATATTACTCATTTTAAGAAAGTTAATACAAATTATCAAACTAACGATTAAAAATATGACTTGTATTCAATTCATCCGATATGAAAAAAGGTCTAACTCAAACACATAAACTTAATACTTCATAAATATTTAGTCAAATTTGAATTGTGAAACTTTCTCCATTCATTCTCCCTCTATTTAGACAACTTCCTTGAATTATAGATCATTCGTTAAAAATAGTAAACTTAGATGTTCATGAGTCTAGGTGTCACGATCCAACCCGTCAGGTTGTGTGGACACCTACTCTGACACCTAAGTAGGAGAAATCTTACACCCTATTTAAATCATGAAATGCAGAAACAACCCGTAAGTAAATTAAATATCCTGTTTAATTACAAAAATACTCAAAACTTGTCAAACAAGGTATTTTTGTAAAGAAAACATTGAACCCTCCCAAGTAACTAGTCTAAAAAGGTACAAGAGATTCTAAGAGATAACAATGTTCAGAAAATACTAATAAGACACGGCTCCCACCATAAGAAAAGAGATAGAAGTTGTTGGAGATCATCTTTGTCTTCGCTTAAAAAACATCATTGATCCTACAACCAGCCTATGCCAAGTGACATAACAAGAGTAGTATCAGTACAAACAACACATGTTGGTAGGCATCATCGGTTGAACCGAATCCACCGTATAATAACATGCAAATAATCAAAAAAATATGAAACTTGAGATATAACTAGGACCCCGATCCTTCAATCACTACCCTTACTACCACGTAGTAATACCTTGAAACTCATACGCTCTATCTCAAATCATTCCACCTTCTTTCGCTATCAACTCTACCATCTAGGTCATTCCACCCTCATATTAGATCACAACCTAACCCTCTATGACATAGATAATTTCCAAACCACTCTTTCTGCCAACACTAAAATTCCTCTACTAATTTTGTTAATAAGTCTACTACTCTCCCTTAAGCTCTCATGCCAACACCTTGACCCTTGACCCATTTAGTAAACCGCCTGGAAATCTCTTACTAAACAGCTTGACTCAAATCCCCCTTATCATATATGTTCTAAATCACTTTAACAACCATAACACACCTAACAAATAAGTTATACACCAAACACTCGGTCATTGGTCTGACCTAATAACCACAACTTAGTAAGCATATAACTTAAAATTATAACAACAGTCAGAAATAAGAACCTAACTCCCAGTCCTCATCAAGTGTGGCAGCGGAACCAGGAGGTATTGGTATCAATTCCGTTTCGTTCCGATTTGTTACCGGTCCGGTTTCAGCCTGGTAGTCTGTCACAACCCAGACCGTCGTGAGTGGCACCCACACTAACCCTCTGGTGCGAGAACCGTTACTACAACCCAACTAACCAAATTAACAAAAACTAAAGCATTTAAAGATACATAAGCAAGTTTAAATGTCTAAAGGAAAAATAGGGAGTTCCCATAAACTCCGAAATCTAACAAAACAATTGCAGAAAAAATGCCTAGAACCTGAAAGTCAATGTACCAAAACATCTAAAGTTCAACAAGTCTACGAAAATGGGTATAACCCAAACTTAACATAAGAAATCTAAAGTACTAATCTAAGTCTGAAGGAAGTGGACATAAACAAAAAGAGAACTCATGGCAGCCCGGAAGAACTGCTCACACTTGAATTCGATGTTGATCACTGATCTCCTAAACGAGGTCTTTCAGTAGTCGCCTGAACATGCCCTGTACTCAACAAAGAAAGAGCTAGTGCAGTTTCGGTACACAACCACAGTGTACTGGTAGGATCACGTGGCTATTCCAATAAGCACAACATATATCAATAATCACAACAAGGTAAATATGACATGCACAAAATGTAAACACATATACCGATTATCAATCATGAACAACTCATAATTCCACATTCTCTTTAATACACATATACAACAAGTCATTGGTCCTCTCACAGAATCCATACTTAAACTGTTAGTGTACCAAATCGTGACACCCATTTCAAGTTAGTGTGTTGGATCGTGACATCCGTTCCAATAAGTTATTAAGTTATATTGATAATTTGTAATTTAAATAACTTAAGTTTGTAATTTAAAAAATTAAATTAAAAATAATTTACCGGGACCAGACCAGACCAGACCGAAATCGAGATGAATCGTTATCGATATACCGATACCAAATCATGATACCGTTTTATTTCGAGTACCGGTTTAATGTATCCCATTCCGTTCTGAATACTACAGGACCGGAACGGTACTAGAACGGTAGTGGTACAACCCAGTTCGGTGCCCAGTCTTAGATGAGAGCATAGAAAAGAAAGAAATTTGAGTGCTTGATAAACTATATTCCCCTAATAGAATTTAAAACATTGTGTCTTAGACTTAGGAATAATGAAAAAAGACTGAAACAACCTTAGTTAAAAAATTGTCGAAAACCTTCCACGAGGCCATCTATAGTTTGTAGTTTGATCTACGGGCCGTAAATACCATCCATATAAGTCATACTGAAATTTTGAGTTTCTAAAGTTTATTCTACTGGCCCAAATTATGGCCCATAAACGGGTTTACGACCTGTAATCAGATCCATGGAAATCAGGCCCAAAAACAAGTTCCAGAATTTCATTTTACAATCCCAAATTACGGCATGTAGATGATTTTATGACCCGTAACTGGGTTCGTAAGAATCTGACCAAAAAAACTCGGTCTCTAAAGTTGGTTTTACCAGTCCAAACTATGGGTCTTACTTCAATTTACGATCCGTAAATGGAATTCGTAGTTGTCTGACTTAGAAAATTATGTTGGGGTAGTCTCTGGTAAATCGTTCATAACATTTTAGTCCAAACTTCGTTTGATGCAAACTAGGTAGTGTTGGAAAGATGATTCATAGACCTTTAATTTGATAGTTTATGGGGCACCTAATTTATTATGTGTTGAGATATATGGTTGTTTGAAGTTGACCCTTATATGAACTTATGCGAAAAACTTAGTGGGTAGGAAGGTTCTGAACTCAACTTAGTACCATAGGTCATTCCCTAAACCACTTCCAATACACTTTCCACACATAAGAATAAACCTTAACACATAAGCACAAGTAGGTCATCACCTGATTCAAGCTTATATATTTACGACGAAAGATTCAGATTCTAAGAATACAGTTGCGAGGTGTTACAGAGCTAGGTTTAGAAATAATAATAAGACACAACTCCTACTATAAGGAAAGAGAGGTAGAAGTTGTCAGAGATCATATTTATCTTTGCATAAGAAAATCACTAATCCTGCAACCAGAATATGTCAAGTGACATAGCAGAATCAGTACAAACAACACGTACTAACAGGCATCATCCGCAACCCAAATCAACCATATAATAACATGCAAATAATCAAAGAAACGTGAAACACGAGATATAACTAGGACCCTGATCCTTCAATCACCATCCTTACTACCTCGTAGTAATTCCTTGAAACTCATACATTCTATCTCAAATCAATTCACCTTTTTCCCCTGCCAACTCCACCATTTAGGTCATTTTATCCTCATATCAGATCAAGATCTAACCCTCTATCACATAGAGATTTTCTGAACCACTTGTTCTACCAATGTTAGAGTTCTACTAACTCTGTTAAAAGATCTACTACTCTCCCTCAAGGTCTCATGCCAACACCCTAGCGCTTGACCCTTTTAGTAAACCGCCGACAAGACTCATACTAAATCACCTTGACTCCAATTCCCCTTATCAGATATGTTCTAAATCACTTTAACAACCATAACAGTCCCAATAAATAATTTATACACCAAACCCCCAGGTCATTAGCCTGACCTAATAACCACAACTTAGTAAATAGATAACTTACAATTATAACCACTGTCAGAAACATGACCCTTACTCACAGTCCTCACCTGAATTTAACATTCACATGAAGCATGTCCTATGTGACCATAGCCAATACAACAAGCCATACGTGATTCATCATATCTTTCAAGTAACCCGGACCACCAAGGATCCCTATGACATCATTTATAATGTTTAATATGGAAATCTGATCTATACAGAACCATCCCAACATTTAAACACAAATCCTGCCCACTCATGGAACACCATGTAACAACCATAATACTAAGAAATAAACACGATTCACTGTGGAATCAATATACAAAGAATAGTCAAACATGTACTAGGCGTGGCATATAAGCCAACCAATAGTATCCCGTACCAGGCTTGGTACCGGAGCCAACAAATGATATCCCATACCAAACATGGTACCTGAGCCAACCGATAGTATCTCATACCAGGCGTGGTACCTGAGCCAATCGAATGATATTCCATACTAGGCGTGGTACCCAAGCCAACAGATAGTATCTTATATCAGATGTGATACCTGAGCCAACTGAATGATATCCCATATCAGGCATAATACCTGAGTCTACCAATAATACATACCAAGCGTGGTACTCGTTCTAACCAAGAGATATCCTATACCAGGTGTAGTACCCGAGCCACTGACAGTCACACAAACACAATCAAAATCACAATGAAATACAATCACACTTGTCACACAAGTAAATAAATCGCTTGCATAGGATGAGATTGCCAACAATTCATTATTTCACATTTCACCCTTATGTTTTTCCCAACATGCATTGTACAGTTTTCACTACAATGTAGTTAATATGCATACATAACATACATTAGGAAACAACAACCATCACCTACTTCAGGATGACTCTTTTCGGACAATTTTTATGGTTTATAACTCATAACCCACATGTTACCACCCTAGGACAATACCCAACAACATTTGTAAGATTAGCATCATCGAATTAAGTATCTTACCACCCTAAATAATTGTGATCCACACATTCGTCCACCCAAACTCCATGCCCAAAGGACTATACATGCAAACTTCTGACAATTCACAAGTATTATACGGGTAAAGAAAGGTCTAACTATTTAGTTTAAAAAGCCTAACCTACCGGACGTCAGGCAACTACTGAAAAACTCTGAGCACAAGTTTCTGGCTTTGTGTGTGTGAAACCTGGCGGAGGTAGACTGGAATTCCATGGGTTTTGACCCTCCTCATGATGAAATCCTTCCCCTCCATGGTTTCCAAGCTTGGAGAACCTTTTGTAAGGTTTTGGAGTAACCCTCGTTTGTTTTTACCACAGAAGAGGAGTAGGAAAATTGAAAGAATTCACGTTTTCAAGTTTTTGCCCTCTCTGACCCCGTTATAGCGGCTACCACGACACTATGGTAGGATGATGTCAGTCCGGATCAATTTCAATTTCCAAGATTTCATCATGTCACCCCAAATTTAAAATTGGCGATGTAATTAAAAAATTCCTAAGACTCCACACGAGGTGCTTTAAATAATGACGGAACAGATCATTACACTAGGTTCATTTTTTTTGGTTAACTTAGGTATATGATCTTTTGTATTGTTTAGGTGACTTTTATGATATCAATGTGATTAGATTCAAGTGCATGTTAGCCTACTTAATAGGTCTCAGTTAACACCTGTATAAACTTCTCTTACAATGTTATGTAAGAGTGGAGTTTTTCTAATGATATGAAGTGAGTTTGGTATGTCTATCTCCTTCTTCCATCCTCTTTGTGCCCGCTTATATTTCCCCACCAAGTCAAATCAGAATGTTGATTTTGACAATCTCCATTGGAAGTGTCTCCAAGTTAGAAGACATGTTAAGCGATCAGCTACTTGCAAAGAGAAGATCTTGGTTTGTGAAGATATATACAAAAGCTATGCCACAGTCCCAAACAAGGTAGGAGATACAACACAGACATATACAAATGATATCAACTGAGATCGTTAACAGACATATAAAAGTCTATATGACAAGGCGAGAGCTTCAGACAAACTTAAGCTAGAAGAGAGTGTTTAAGTTATGTGCATCGACATTGTAAAAAAATAAATACAGCATGAACTAAATTTGACATACAGCAATAGGTAGCTCTCCATAAGAGGCCTAATAAACCTTGAAAATAAAGTAATAACCTGCTGTAAGCAGTAAAATTGCACTGATAGCGTCACGAATATTCACTCTCAGTGAATATAACTTTAATCCAAAGATAGCAAAGCTCATTTTAGCGCAACAGTCCAATTCATGTTATCCGTTGCCAGTCCCATTTGTAGGCTTGTAAGTGTAGAATATAATTGCTTTGATACACGACCAACCCCATCACTTCCATATGATACCCTGCACAAATGTAAGCCAGAATGTGCGTGATCCAGACATATACGAACGTTCACATGGGTATTCATGCACTGACAAAGCAACTAACTTTAGAAATCATAATGTATATGCTCATGGCCATCTCAAATTCTGCAGCAGGAGACAACTAAAGAGATAACACACTGAAATGGATAGTATCTGGATAAAAAAGTCTATCTAGATCCATTCCGATTTATGTAGATACCTTTCCCCAAGATGAGTAATGCTGCCAACAGGAGATACAACCACTGCAGTTCCTGTGCAGAACACTTCATCAGCATCAAGCAATTCGTCCACAGACACTTGCCGTTCTTCAACCTGCATATTGAAATCATTATGGTCTTAGAATAATAGTTTTGTGATACATGAAGTATTTAGTTACCAGCTCAGCCAAGTGAACTAGAAGAAAATTAAGGGAATGGTAACGTGAAGTCCATCACTATGTCAGGAACTTAATCATCAAAGCGTCTTTGCTACGAATTTGACTCACCATGGCTAGAGCTAAACTTGAAAGATTCTAATTTTTCTCCTAGCCAGATGACCAACATATATGCAATAGTCATGAACGGCTCAATTCTATCATTCAATAGAATTGAAGTTCTACCTAGGTGATTTAACCAATGCAGAACCATTTCCCTTAAAGGCTTGTTGCATAAATCTGAGATTATAAGTCGAATTTTTTATTGCTAAAACATGATAACAACTCTCAGTTACCTAAGTCTTGAATAATCCGTTTGCTACGTTTCTTTTTCTCATCCATTGGAACTGTAAAATTTGTAATGATATCCCTTTAGCTAAGCTCAGTATTGTATATGTTAGTTGGTAGAATAAGCACAATATTCGTTGATTTCTAGACTGGGGTTCGTTACAAATATGATGAACACCATCTTCAAGTCTTCCTGAGGTAAGCTAGAGGGTTTATAAATATCAAGAAATTTAATTTGGAAGGAAAAAAAAGAAGAGAAGGAACTCCAATTGCTTGCACATATGAAACACAATAAAGTATATTTTTGAAACCCTAATGATATGGCAAGTAGGATTAGATTAGTCTCAAGCATGTTTTGTATTAGACAAATGGAAGGGGGCTTACCTGGAACCCTTGGCTTAGAGCTACGTCAATTATGCTCTTTCGTGTGATACCAGGAAGAATGGTTCCTTTAATTGCAGGAGTTGCTATCAGATTACCCTGAGAAATAGTATATAGAAACATAGTTGCCTTCATCATTATGATAATTTGCAAAGAAGTCTGTTTGGAGAAGTTAAAAGATCCTTGTAGGAAAAATGCCACTGCTTGACAAATATCTTGGTGAATCTATAATTTTTATTCTTGCCTAAGACTAGCAAATGTTTCGATTGGCCGACTACACATGCCAAGAATTTACACACATTCACCGGAAGGAAAGAGCTCTTTCTTTTCGAAAAAAAGGAAGAGAAGTCCATTTGTGTTTGACAGGAGACAATGATGAGCTAACCAGTATGTAAGCCAAAATGGGAAAGGATAAAAAGGATACGAAATAAGAGGTTACTATAAAAAATCTCCGGGCGCATATTTCTTCGGCATTAACCTTAATGAAAATACTAAAAGAATGGTTTTGGTGCACAGATAAAAATTTTTTTTGAGAAGATGCACAGATAAAATTGACGTAATAATATACCTTTACGATGAAGACATTACAAGAGGAAACCTCCTCTAGGTATCTTTTGTTAACAGAATCAAGGTACAGAACATCAGAGTAGGCTTTTGCTTTAGCAGCACTCTGTGCCTTCAGAACCTACATTTACATACCCAAAGATGAAAATGAAGTAATCAACAATTGCAGATTTGATTATCCATATACAATAGAAACTACGTCTTGATCCTAAGCTAGTTTTGGTCAGCCATATGAATCCCTATATCCATTTCGGTCCATTTAGACCCATTTCATTCTAGAATTATACGTTAGGCATCAAATAATTAGTAGAAGCACAAATGTTTTTCTTCTCATGATCACAGCTCGCCTATAAAGTTAGGTGTTTCCATCAAATAATAAGATAATAAAACTGCAGATCCCCTTGTAAACACATCAAGTGTAAAACAAGAGTGAAAGGCTCAAAAGTTTAGAGGAATAAGAGCTTGCTAGATGGAGTGCAGAAGTTCAAGGGTTAAGCTGAACGGAGAGATGTATTGTATATTCAAGGAATGAACAAAGGGTGAGGATGACATCAAAAATACAAAAAGGACAAGCAAGCTTAGTAGGAACTCATGAATATTTATCTGTCAATCCCCAAGAAGAAAATGAAACTAAGGCTCCAATACTTTGTGTTGCATAAGCAGATATCTGAAAAAAAAATAAAAAAATCCGTAAACCTAGCTTACTGCAGCATAATTTCCGATAGTCTTGACACCTCCAGTACCGCCAGGAGTTGCTCGATGCATTTCTGTCTCAATTACCAAATTTATTGGTGCCATACCTTCCTGCCAAGAAAGTAAAAAATGAAGTGACGATAGAGAGTACCCAATGCATAACATGATTATTAGAACACAAACATGGAATTCTACAACAAAAGATGACATGTTCACTTGAAGATTGAGAATTAACAATAAACCTACATCTTCCTATCCTTTATGTATAACTTACCAACACCATAACCTTTTGTCTTGAAAGTAGTATGAAGATTGTGAGATAATGTATTGTAACTTGTTAACTTTTTGCTTTCGCATCAAATTTTCACTTCATACACCAGCTGTAGTTGACAGTCCCGAGATTTGCCACAACCATCATCAAGGACTTAAATTCATACAAATTTTTGAACATTTCAGAATTTAGTCAAAAAGGAATTCAGATCTAATGAATATTCTTGTATCATTCACAACAAAACTTCATAACCCAACACCTTATGTCTAATTCCAATCCTTCTCATGATACTCAATCAGCAACTCAAACTTTCCTATAACCATATGAAATATAATAAACAGCAGAACAGGGGAAACAATTGCATATGTAATTTGTGCTCCCCATCCCCTCTGGACAATACTTATAAAACATTTTTTTTCTCAACAGGTTAAAACCAATAATATCATAGATCCTGATGAACTTAAAACAATTATCTCTTCACATAATTTAGCAGAAAAGATTTCCTTGTTTATAGGCTTAGGCTTTTATAAGTGAAGTATAATTTGTACAAAAGACCAAATGACTTATCCTTTTACATATCCAATGGGAATGAACATTGACAGAAGTTTTATCAGGGTGGTTTATGGGAAAAGTTATTTCCCAATCAGAATGGTGAATTCATCATTGATTTTTTTAACATAATGTTAGTTAGCTGAATAAGTTTTGAAACTTTTCGCAAAGATGGAAGTATTCCTTGAAAGAGATAATTGACTTGATGGGTAATCTCATACACATAGGGGAAGATATATAACCCTTTTTTTCAAAATAGGAAAGGTTTTTGATACATGTATTAAATGCAGTTGTGTGTGATCCCCAGGCAATTAACCAAATGATTTCAGAGTCCGATGATTTTTGTTTTGAAGCTCTCTTAAGTAAAGGTGCAAGCACTTTTTACCAATGATAAACATTTTCATGGAATGTGATATGTAAGAGAAAAACTGAAATACCAAACAAGGATAACACTAAAAGTAAGGTTAAAATCTATACATGCATCCTTTGTACACAATTATGCAATTTTCAAAACGATAAACACAGTTTAATTACATCTCAAACATGTTTTATGCCTTACTATAACCCGTGAAGCCTATTCCTTTGTATATATGTGAGATTAATAAAGGTTGGGACTTGTTCCTGTATGTTTCTGTGGTGCTATTATTCATATGCTGCCTAAGAAAACAGTCTAAGGACTTAGCCGAAAATTTTGTGTGTGTGTGTAGGCTGAAGTTAAGCAGAGTGTGCAGACTGCCTAGCAGTGGTGACGAAGAAAAAAATCACCCCTATATCAATGTATTCAACTTTTAAGTAGTCAAAGGTCACATTTATGACAATACAAAAGCTAGTTTGCTCATTAGCAGAAGGAAAAACAAAAAGGAGAAGAAATCCTAAAAGATCTATGCCTATCTCATAAGAAAAAAAAAAGGAAGCAGATGCACATGTACGCCAAGGATGCGTAAAAAAGTACCTTAAAATAATTTCCCACAGGTGATACATAAATCAGGAATGTGTACTCAGGAGCTGGAGCAACACCAACAATAGCTCCACTACCCATAAGCAGTGGTCTTATGTATAATGAGCCTTTACCTGGTGGAGGAATCTGAAGGAATTGAAAAAGGAAACCAGTCAGGACAGGAATCACCCAACAACAAGATTACTGACTAAAACGTTGAATTGTCACATTTACCCATCTTTCATTTGCTAAAACAGTGGCTTTTACTGCTTCCACAAACTGTTCAACAGATGGTGAAGGCATGCATATACGTTCTGCTCCCATCTTCATACGCAGAGCATTTTCTTCGGGTCGAAACAGCAATATATTACCATCATGTCTTTTATAGGCTTTTAAACCTTCAAACAATCCCTATCAATATTTCTAAAAGC
This sequence comes from Solanum stenotomum, assembly GCF_019186545.1. Classification (NCBI taxonomy): domain Eukaryota; kingdom Viridiplantae; phylum Streptophyta; class Magnoliopsida; order Solanales; family Solanaceae; genus Solanum; species Solanum stenotomum. The sequence goes on along the minus strand of NC_064284.1, from coordinate 59,923,252 downwards.
ATTTTAAGTAGAGTATGACAGACGAAAGTGGAGCAGTAATCATTAAAATGAATAGCATAAGCAATATATTTAAGATTAAGAAAAAAACACCAGCAAGTTGCAAAACAGACCTGTCCATAATTTAATATCCCAGAAGCTGGGCTCAACTCAATATTCCCAAAACGTTGTAGCTCGCCCTTAGAAAAGTTCCCATCTTGAGAACATTTCATGCTATACATATAATCAGTAGGCATAACCCCAAAGCCGAGGTTGTCCCAATCGATGTTGGCAAATGAGTGTGTTGCACTGCTTTTATAAAGAAAACACTTTTTATCAGTTGTCCACTAGTGATTAAACAAGCAAAGCACTAGATCTAGAGGCACTTGATAGATGATCGGAAAATAAAAAATTGTATAATTAGAGGAAAATGTGTTGTTGATGCATCAATGTTACTAAGCTCTAGTTATATGCTTTTGTTTCTTATGGTTGCTGAACTCTGAGGTCGTCTCACAGAACAAAGGTTGGTTCAAGGTGGGGAGATTTAACCACCTCACTTTGTAAGGTTGAAAAATGAACATCCGATAAAAGCTACTTTTAAGAACATTAGTTGAGAATGTTGAGATATTATTCTTCTTCCAAACTGTATGATCTTCAATATATACAGTGACTAGCCTATGATCCAATGAGGTCCCTGAGGTTAAGGTCTTACCCCAAAGAAAAATAGGTTTTAACCCCCATAAAAGCATATTCATCTCCGCGTTTATTTTGGCTATCCATCACTAGTTTGTAACAACGTATAACATACTAGTTCTGGGCAATAAAGCTACCTAAATTCAGGTAGTGTGAATCTTCATGCACTTACATTAAGCTTAGCTAAACACAACATTGAGCAGTAGTTAATTGATTTATGTATTTTAAATTATTCTAATTTCGCATAATAGCCACACAGGAAATGCTGAACAAGTTGAACTCACAAATAAAACCTTAAATATTAAAGCAGCATATGGTAGTACTTCCATTGTGATATCGATTCAATTTCGTCATGTATCAATCGAAATGTACTAATCAAAACAATAATGAAGTGAAGATATGTATCGGAAAACTGAAAATCAGTAGAACGGGAAGAAAAAAATACCTAGCAGAATAAGCCACCTGAAAAGCACTCCCATCGTTTATGGAGCAATTATAACTATAAGAAGCAAAATGTGACTGCTTCTGAAACTGTATAACATTAGAAAATTAACAAATCAACACTTAAATTACATGAACCAAATAACAGAAACAAGTATAGATAATACGTTACAAAAAAAAAAAAACACAAATATAAGCATAGATATTTCGAATTGAAAGTAACGTAGGTGAAAAGAGTGATTCACTCCTTCAATTTTCATATTTGACTAGAGTTCTCCGGTTCGAGCCTTACATCCAATTTATTCAAGTAAAAAAATAACCAAAAAAAAAAAAGGACATTAGTGTAGGGGAGCAAAAACCTTGAGAGGAAGAGGAGAAAAATGGCGCTTATAGGTGGAGGAAGAACAAGAGAGAAGATTATTAACGGCGGTTCGTGGTGGCCGGAGAAGGTGGTGGAAAGTGGGATTCCGGTGAAGCCCTGCTAATGCGCCGCCGCTCTCCATTGATTTGTTCTTCTTCTTCTACGACTGGAGCCGTTTCGTTTGTCACTCACACTTTCAGTGTTTTCTTAATTTTTCTAATTCTTTTGTTTTGACACGTACTGCAATTTGTTGACTAATTATAAATGCAATCCACGTACTTCAATACTATCTTCCCAAAAAAAAAAATCGTTTTAATTTATTTGACTTAATACAAACTTTAAAAAAATAAAGGGAAACGGCCTAATATAACACCCAATTTTGCTATTTAGAGCTCATATTCCCTCGTTATAAAAGCAGATCATATATATATACCCCTATTGTTATACAAATGTCTCACATATACCTTTTTCCTCTAACGAAAATGAATAAAATAATTTTAATTTAATTTTTAAATATTTTGTTAAAAAATATAATCCCATATGGGTATATTTAATCATCTCACATATTTTTTTTTGACTATTTTTTTCAATGAATAATTTAAATTTATTATTTTGATGGTCAACTTTATTAATTATGTTTCACTAATTTTCTTGTAAAATTTAATATAGATGACCCAATTTATTTTTTCAAATACAAAAACTAAATTACAATACAGACTAAAAAATAGTCTTAAATTATAATATAGCCACAAAAAATTTAGTTTTAATTTTTTTCTTTACATTAAGGAATGAAAGAAAAAAAATAAGAATAAAAAATTCAAATAATGATAATCAAAGAAGTCAAAAAAATAATTTATGTATGAAAAAGATTAAAATATGCTTTTGACCTTTGCTAGAAGGATCTTATATATGCCCCTACATGGATTTTTTAAAAATTAAAAGTCAAAAATATAAATTTAAAACTAATATTTTCACTTTCGTTATATAAAGGGTATATGTGAGCTCATTTTGTAACTGTAGGGGTATATGTGAGCCATTTGTATAATAGTAAGAGTATATATGAGTTACTTTCATAACGAGCGGTATATCGCTCCAAATGACAAAGTTGTGGGGTATATCAGACCATTTCCCCAAAAATAAAAAAGAATTTTGAATTTTGTGGTATAAAATTAAAGATTTATCTCGCTGTTAAACATGTTAGTTGGAAAGTTGAAATTAAAAAATTATTCTAAAAAATGTCATTCTTTTTTAAACGGACTAAAAATGAAAGTAGATCAAACAATTTTTTAAAAAAAATAAACACAGGGAATATATATTTTGTTCATTAACTTTTACTTATCTATTATTAAAAAAAAAACACATTTTTACTTTTATGGTGACTTTTAACATATCAAGAAACAAACATATATATTTTCATGTTTTATTTTAAACATTAATTACGTATTATTCAAATCATTTTTTACGATTTAAAATTAAATATTAATTAATATAAATATTATGATAAAATATTTATATTAATTATTATTTTCTAAGAGCCGTGTAAAATTCAAAACAAATAAATAAAAATGAATGGAAACAGTTTATACTAGTGTTTTCTTATTGGGAATATTAACCAAATTGATAACAACGTTTATAGTATTTTGTCAAATATTTAATTCAAAAAACGTTTATACCACTTTGCTTAGCTTTCAATTTTGTAGCAGTCTTAATTTGTTTTAAGTTTCGTACGTTCAATTATTTATAGTTAGTTTCTATGTGATTATCTAAACACGAGATATATTTAACCAGAGAGCGAAAAGAATTGGTAATAACTTTGTGGAAGGAGAATTCTCTCACGTAATTTGGGTAGGTTGGGAGAGAGGAAATTAAACTAATTAATAAGTTGTTTTGAACTAAAAAATTGGATAAGTCTCAGAGTGGATTTCTGATATTTGCTTAATCCTGCCCTTTAATTGAATGATGGTATTGGTGTAAGGAAAAATTATTAGTATAAATTAAGGTGAGTTAACCTAACTTGATGTGATGTTCTAACAAATTAATTGTCTTTACTATTGAAGTGCATCAAGGATGAGGAAGGCAAAGTATTGGTGGAAGAGTCCTCCATCAAACAGAGATGGCGAAGATACTTTCACAAACTTTTAAATGAAGAAGGGGACGGAGACATGGTGTTGGGTGATTTGGCGCACTCTGAAAGACTTCGGGACTTTGGGTACTGTAGGTGTTTTAGGATCGAGGAGGTTATACGTGCTATTAGTAGGATGAGTAGGGGAAGAGCGACTGGACCCGATGAGATTCCGGTGGAATTTTGGAAGAGTACGGACAAGGCAGGTATAGAGTGGTTAACTGGGCTGTTTAATGTTATTTTTAAGACAGCAAAGATGCCTGATGAATGGAGGTAGAGTACAATGGTTCCGTTGTATAAGAACAAGGGTGATATCCAAAACTGTAACAACTACAGGGGTATCAAACTGCTAAGCCATACTATGAAGATTTGGGAAAGAGTGGTGGAGATGAGGGTGAGAAAAGGGTGTCCATTTCTGAGAACCAGTTTGGATTCATGCCGGGACGATCGACTACCGAAGCCATTCATCTTATGCGAAGAATGGTAGAAAAATATAGAGAAAGGAAGAGAGACCTACATATGGTGTTCATTGACCTTGAAAAGGCCTATGACAAAGTACCGAGGAATGTCCTCTGGAGGTGCTTGGAGGCTAAAGGTGTCCTGATGATTTATATTAGGGCGATAAAGGACATGTACGGTGGAGCCAAGACTCGGGTTAGAACGGTTGGAGGAGACTCGGAGCATTTCCCAGTTAAGATGGGGCTGCATCAGGGATCAGTCTTTAGCCCTTTTCTATTTGCTTTGGTAATGGATGAGTTGACGCGGTCTATTCAGGAGAAGGTCCCATGGTGTATGTTATTTGCGGATGACATAGTACTGATCGATGAGATGCGGGACAAAGTTAATGCGAGGCTGGAGGTGTGGAGACGAACGCTGGAGTCCAAAGGTTTCAGGTTGAGTAGGACCAAAACGGAATATTTGGGGTGCAAATTCAGTGATGCGTTGGATGAGGCAGATGGGGAAGTGAGACTTGACACACAGATCATTCCTAAGAAAGAAAGTTTTAAGTATCTTGGGGCTGTAATCCAAGG
>NC_064284.1:59824773-59918317 GCF_019186545.1 Solanum stenotomum | reverse complement strand
TTGGGCATGTGAAGAGGCTGTGCGCAGACGCTCCAGTGAGGAGGTGCGAGGGGCTGGTGGTAGAGGGTACGCGGAGGGGTAGAGGTAGGCCTAGGAAGTATTGGGGAGAGGTGATTAGACAGGACTTGGCTCAGTTTCACATCACCGAGGACATGACTCTAGATAGGAAGGAGTGGAGGTCGCGTATTAAGGTTGAAGGTTAGTAGGGTTAGCGGGTTGTCTTTCCTTGTGAGGGTATGGGTTGGTAGTGTTTGTAGTAGTCCTAGCCTGGCACTTGTAGTTCTTGTCTGTGATCCTATAGTCATATGTTGTTTACTGCGCTTCGCCTCTCTCAGTATTTTCTTGATGTTATTGTCTCCGTTGTTGATTATGCCCTTTTTTCTTATTGGATGTTATGTTATATATATTGTTCCCTCCTCTCTTGCTTGGTTTGGATGTACTTGAGTCGAGGGTCCACCGGAAACAGCTTCTCTACCTCCACGAGGTAGTGGTAAGGTCTGCGTACACTTTACCCTCCCCATACCCCACTTTGTGGGATTTCACTAGGTATGTTGTAGTTGTTGTATTGAAATGACTTAAATGCTCTTTGAAAATATAATGACTAATAACTATCCTTAAGACTATTTTATGTTTTAATACTCTCTTCAAGTTGGCCATATAGAGTGATCATAATAAACATCAAGAACTTCTAGCTTGACAAGTAAATATGTGTTGAAGAACAAGATTCTTAAGACACCAAACAAGAAATAATCACGAAATATATAGGAAGATAAGAAATTTTATTATGAAAACTTCTTGCTCGAGGAAGTAAGAAAATACTATATACCTCAGAAAGATTTGCCCTAAATTTTCACTAATCCAAATAGTTTTAGTTTACAAACCAATAACCGAAGGAACTATAAATTTAATATCCCCTCTGTCCCTAATTACGTGTCCACTTTTGAATTGACACACCTATTAAGAAAACAATGATTGACATAGTGAGTTTACCATTTTACCCATGTTAATTATGAAGTGGATAAATAAAAAAATTCAGTTTTTAAGAAGTTCTACATTTTTCTAAGTAATTAATTGAGGGTATAAATGGTTAAAAAAATTGTACTTTCTTGATTTGTCAAAATGGACAAGTAATTAGGGACAACTAAAAAACAAAAGTGGACAAGTAATTATGGACAACTAAAAAAGAAAAAGTGGACAAGTAATTAGGGACAGGGGAGTACCTTTTGACCCCTACAATTTATCTAATTTTAGCTACCCTTTTCAAGAGTCAAGACTATATTCCTTCCGTCTAGAGCTAAAACGAAACTTCACAATTGATAACCTAAAACAATAGTTCATTGTCAAAGCCAAGAAAAGATGGAAGCCCGTCATAGAGCATTCGATTAGAAGTACAACTGTTATCCTGAGAAAAGGTGGCCTCTTTCGATAAAGATGACCTAATTTCTCTTCTTTCTTTTTTATTTCAATCTTTCTTTTTTAAGGGTACAGTTGAACCTCTAATCGACATGGACACATGAAGAATTCTCGGGGTCGAGAGAGAATTGGGATTTTATAAGTAACTTAGTGAGTGCTTTAATTTCTAAGAAAGGCTTGGAAGAAGATAATGATATAAGAACAACCACTATGGTCGTAATAAGATCGTGTACAAAAATAATCTTATAGTTGAATTTTGATATTGATTTATCCACACTTCCATTCCTTGTAGAGAAAGGCTAACTGCTTGTTGGATGAGAGTTGTATGAGTGGTAACGTCCACGTACGGCTCCATAATAAGGACGGTAGAAAGAAATGACCTTGTTGTACCTCACTCTCGTCTTCAATAGGATTCACTCTTTCTCTTTTTGAAGAATCTACCTATATGATCTTAATTGGGTATATATGGTATATGAAATGGTGTATTACAATGTATATAAGGTAGTATATGATGTGTGTATACATAATATACAAGGAAGTGTATATATATATATATATATATATATATATATGTTTTGGTCCCTTAACTATACGCTTATCGGTTTTAGTCCCTTAACTATAAGCTTACCGATTTTAGTTCTTTAAGTATTAAAAAACTTATCAGGTTTGGTCTATTTCCATTTTTTAATACAAATAGCTTAGGTTTATATTAAGGGAAATCTTCGTAAAATTAAATCTTTAACCCATTTTTTAAGTTGTTTCTCTATCCCCGTCCTTTTTTCTTCAAACTACTAGTATGAAAAGAACAATAACGTCAACGATTCAAAAATAAAATTAATGAGGAAAGAAGATGTAAGTCCTAATTTTATTTATTGGAGGATAAAATTAAGCATTTAATTGTTCTTAATGACTTGAATATGCTAATCAGTGCGGATTTTATTTAATTTACTCAAATTTCTTTACGTAAAATAAAATGAATAGAATAATAAAATTGATCTATTTAAAAAAATTGCAAATCTACCATTTTATAAATTTCAATTTCTGAAAAATTAAACAAATTTTGTACAGTGAAATTGTTGGAGTACAAACTTTGGATTTAACGGGTAATAATTTTTTTTTCTTTTTATAGTAAAATTTTGCATATTAAAGTCATTAGTAGCAATAATATGCTTCATTTTATCCTCTGTTGAATAAAAATATGACTTATATTTTCTTTCATCGTTATTTTTTATTTTAAATCGTTGAGGTTAAAGTTTTTCGCATAAGGTTATTTTGAAGATAAAGTAGCGGAGAGAGAGAAACAACATAAAAAGTTGCTAAATGATTTAATTTCTCAAGGCATGAATTCCATTAATATAAACCGAAGCTATTTGTATTAAAACATGGACAAAGACCAAATCTGACAAGTTTTTGAATACTTAGAGGACTAAAATCGATAAGTTTATAGTTAAGAGACTAAAACCGTTAAGTGTATTATGTATAGTTAAGAGACCAAAGCTAATAAGTTTTTTAATAGTTAAAGGACTAAATCCATTAAATGTATAGTTAAGGGACCATTTTTGACCTACTCATATACTATTTATGTCATTTTCTCTAACAATGGTTGTACATCTGTATTTTTATATCTTTTATCAATAGTCTACCTATAACTACTTTGAAATTCCATAATAGTAAAGTTCACTCAAATTGTTAATTCTCAACCACATAATGTTACAAGCATAGGACATATTGGAACACGGTAAAAGGAACACAAGTTAGAGATTAGGTACTTGTTAAAGATCAATTCCCTACGTCTGCTTGTATAAAATGAAATATAATAATACAAAGGGACAACATATACATGGTGAGACAAGGGAAAGAAGGAACAAATTGATACAGAGTGAAACACAGGTTGAAAGGATATAATTTCTCATTACTTCATATACAACAACTTACTCGGCCCGGGGAGATTGTTCTATGGCTTACCCATGAAGTACTCTTATTTGGGTGCTTTAAAGATCATACTTGGACAAACATCTCAATCTTGAATATTCATCTTCTGCAATCATTTTGTACCTTAATTTTTTCTCCATCGTTGCATCAGACTGTTCTATTATTTATATATGGTGAGTTTCGTTTGAATTTTGTTTCCTCTTTTGTATCGACTAATATTTCACATGTAGACCTATTTCTTTCTTATCTCTCGCTCCGATCTTTTGTACTTCATTGTGGGATTATTTGAACTGTTTTCAATACTTTGAAAATAAGTGTTATCTATCTTCTTATATTTCAATACTCTGTTTTAGTTGTTGCTTTCCTTTTGGGTATGTGTATGCAGTGGCGGAGCTAGAATTTTTAATAAGGGAGTTCAAAATTTGAAGAACTAAACACACGAACTAACTGAGGGGGTTCGACATCTACTATATATACCTAAAAAAATAATTTTAATCATATATAAATAGTAATATTTTCTGCTGAAGGGGGTTCGGATGAACCCTCTAACAGAGGGTTGGCTCCGCCCCTGTGTGTATGTGTTCGTTAATAAAAGTCAGTACTTCCTTTCATTTGTTCTTTCTTAAGAAGCTATTTTCATATGTCACAAAATTGAATAATATAGTGCTTTTCGAAGGTTCAAATTCCAGTGGAGCTAGATCAAAATAGTATAGGTATTTTTCGCCTATTTGCCTAAAGTTGGTGAGTAGAGTTACCAGATACTTATTCTGGTTCATTGTCTAGGTTAGTGTGTGGAGCTAGATCAAAATAGTATAGGTATTTTTCGCCTATTTGCCTAAAGTTGGTGAGTAGAATTACCAGATACTTATGTTGGTTCATTGTCTAGGTTAGTGTAAGGTGGCTCGGACACTGCAATTGGACAACGCTATGAATATTCTTTCATATTATCTAACTCCCCAGACATTCAAATTTCTCCCAAGAATAATATTACGTTAGTTATTGCTTTATATACTTTGATAGACAATAACTTTCCACCAAGAATTGATTTTGTTGGGAGATTCTGATTTGCTTATTCGGTAAGCTCAAGGCGAATGGAAATCTCGAGACCTCAAGCTTCTTCCATACAAACAATGTGTGGAAGATCTTAGCAAAAGGTTTAGGACTATCGAGTTTAGATACATCCCCAGGTTTCATAATGAATTGGCAGATGCCTTGGCTACTTTGGCCTCAATGCTTCCATATCCTGGAAACACTTGTATTACTCCTTTGGAGATTCAACTTCGGGACCAGCATGGCTATTGTAACACTGTGGAAGCAGAATCAGATGGTGAGCCGTGGTACCTAGACATCAAGAATTTCTTGCAAATAAGGAAATGTCCCGAACATGCCAATGGAAGCCAAAAAAGAACTATTAGACGTATGGCAAGTGATTTTTTTTAGTGGGGAAGTTTTATATAAACGCACCCCGGATTTGAACTTATTGAGATGTGTGGATGTTGAAAAAGCTGAGAAGGTCATGAATGAAGTACATTCTGGGGTATGTGGACCACACATGAATGGATATGTCTTTGCGAAAAAGATACTCCAAGCAGGATATTAATGGCTTACCATGTAACGGGATTGTTTCGCTTTGTGAAAAAATGCATCAGTGTCAAATTCACGGTGATCTCATTCATTCACCTCCTTCAGAGTTGCACCCCATGGCCGCTCCTTGGCACTTTATTGCATGGGGAATGGATGTCATCGGACCAATTGAGCCAAAAGCTTCTAATGGACATCGATTTATTTTGGTCGCAATTGATTAGTTTACTAAATGGGTGGAGGCAATCACTAAGAAGGCAGTCGTGGATTTTGTCCATTCAAACATAATTTGTCATTTTGGTATCCCAAGAACTATCATCACAAATAATGCTGCAAACCTTAATAACAATTTGATGAAGGAGGTATGTGAGCAGTTCAAAATTGTGCATCACAATTCTACTCCATATCGACCAAAGGCCAACGGAGCTGTGGAGGCGGCCAACAAGAATATCAAAAAGATTCTCAGGAAAATGGTTCAAGGCACTAGACAATGGCATGAGAAGCTTTCAAGGCACTAGACAATGGCATGAGAAGCTGCCTTTTGCACTTTTAGGATATCACACAACAATGCGCACCTCGATTGGTGCAACTCCTTATTTGCTGGTGTATGGGACTGAGGCTGTGATACTAGTGAAAGTCGAAATTCCATCTTTTCGAATTATTGTCGAGGCAGAAATTGAAGATACTGAATAGGTCAAAACCCGACTAGAGCAGCTCACATTAATAGATGAGAAGCGATTGACCGCCGTCTGTTTTGGTCAGCTTTATCAGCAAAGGATGGCTCGTGCATATAACAAAAAAGTGCACCGAAGATACTTTGAAGTAGGTCAACTGGTCTTAAAGCGCATTCTCCCGCACCAAGAAAAGGCCAAGGGAAAGTTTGCCCCAAATTGGCAAGGTCTATATCTTATCAAGGAAGTGTTGTCCAAAGGAGCCTTGCACCTTACTGATATGGAGGGAAAAATCACAGGTATAATTGTTAATGCGGACGTAGTTAAAAGATACTACATCTAATGCGTTCTAAGATACTGTGACAAGTTATGGCTGAGAGAACAAAGGCATCACTTTCAAAAAAGAATCCAAAAATCCTCTCTATGAAAATTTGAACTACGTTTGACCTGATTCTGAAAGGATATGTAGGCAACCCTTTGTGGTCCGGTCATAAAAAAAAGAAAAAAAAATTAATATTCCAGTATCTATAGAAAACTGGGGCATTTTTATTTTTATTTTGATAGAATAAAGTCAAATTGTAATTCCGTTTATGATTTTATTCTAGCAACTGACATTTTGATCAACTCTAAGAACAATAGATTTAATGTGTCTTGCACGGACAATTGATCATCAAAGACAACATTGTCGAGTAGAAAAAAAGAGTCTTATCGATGAAAACCTTTATAGGCATCATAAGACGACAAGAGAGAAAATCCTATTGGTTAAAACCCTTGCAGGCCACCCTAATATAAAAGAAGAGAACATCATGAAATTGACTAAGTGGGAGAAATCTGCAAAGATCACCATTTCTCGATACCTCTACATGAAGAATACATAGATCAGTTATAAATTGATAATGGTTCAGATTTTGAGAATTAGACAACTCAAACGGATCCGGGGTCAAGTCCAAAGTGCATGTCATAGTTCACTCAAAGTCGACATATGCCTCCAGATAAGTTCTCTTTCTCATTTTTCTTCAAAAAGGAAATGTCTTTCCTTCAGTTTATAGTCTTTCTTGATCTAATTTTTCACACTCTTAAGTTTGATATTGTTTTTAGTCTTTTCGGTATAATCTCTTGACAAAATAAGGTAAAAGATTGCAAAGCTTACTACGGGTTCCCAAAAGTAAAGCTGAGTATCCAAGTTGACATGACATCGAGCAAGTACTAAAAATGCCTCAAATCTTCACTGAAAACTCGTGAACGAACGCGATGTAGTCTCTTAAGTCATGAAAAATATTCAACAGGAAAATTCAACCTTTGGGACATCAGTCGCACCATGATATTTGGTAGTACCAAAAAGATCAAGGCCCCTGTATCGACAAAGAGGAAGCTTCAAAGGTTGTTCAACCAAGAATTTGGAGTAGAGTTGGAGAAATTGGTCAGGAGTAAGGTCAAGTCATCAGAGCATCAAGGCCACAAACCAACCACCACTTAAAACTAACAATTTTCTTTTGCTCAACACAGGAACAAAAGAAAATGCGGGATTACAAGTAAAAAATGAAATATCACAAAAAGGAAGTTCTCAAAAGTCTTCACATGTTTGTTGTTTTATCTCATGTTATTCACATTCTTGCCTCTCAATCCGAGAGCTTCAGGCAATACGCACCAATCTAAATTCTGTGTAAAACGCACACGTCATTTATTCATGTGCAATACGCACCATCCTTTATTCATGTGCAATACGCACCACTCTGAATTTCGCGCAATACGCACCAATCTGAATTTCGTGCAAATACGCACTCGTCCTTTATTCACGTGCGAAATGTACCAGCCTTTCTTTCATAAGCAAGACGTACCAATCCAAATTCCATGCAATACACATCGATATTGCATTCATGTGCAATACATACTAGTCTTCTTTCATGTGCAATACGCACCAGTCCTTATTCACATGCAGTGCGCATTATGGGCAATACACACCATATGCATATCTTGGGCAATATGCACCAGCATTCATGAGTTATACAAACCCTATTCACATTTTTGGGGATACACCCAATCTTAGGACAATCCATAAAGACAATATGTCTTATTTGAAACTTTCAGGGCAACACACCCCAATTCTCCTTTTCTTTCTAGGGTTATACGTTCTAGTTCAAGATTCTCATTTTTTTCTTCCTTAAAAGAAGCACATCCTTTTTGGGTTCTTCATTTTGTGATCTTGAGTTTTGAGTTTTAACCGCCAACTCAAGTTAAAACATGCACCTAAGAATGATCCACAAGCTGTCAAGAGAGCATGAAGATCAATCTCAAAGACAATGCACAGAGCAAGTCAAAGATCAAGACGAGACCCTAAGAAAAAACATCAAGTAGGGATCTTGTAACTCTTATAATGTAGATAGGTATAGTTCTCTAGCTCTTTTTTTTTGGGATTATAGACAGTAGATGATGACAAGCAATATGAAGCAATCTTTTGACCGCAATTTCTAATAGTTTATGCTATCAAAGTTTCTTAAACTACACTGACCTGATTTCCTTTTATAAAGGATATGTATGCAACCTCTGAAGCAAGGTTCGGTCATCTTTTTCAAAATGGCTTCAACGGAGTTTGAAATAGTAAAAAATTAGCCACTTCGTTCACTTTCTTCGCTTGAAAACTCTTCATGTTTCCAAGCAAAGAGGGGCATGCTGTGAACACCTAATTTTTGACGTGTTTGTTTTACTCCTACAATATATAGTAAGGTCTTTTCTTATATTTTTGTTGTGTATTTTGGGTTCTTTGTGTTTGTTTATATTGTTTTTTTTAAATTGGCCCAAATGACCTAATTTTTTATTGAATTGGGTTGATTTAGACCAAATTATGATAGCCCAATCAATTTTGACCCGGTCCAAAAGAGATGGTCAAGATTAAATCTCAATCATCCATGATATTTTGATCCAAGGGCTCTTATGGACCCTACCCAAAAAATACAAAACTCCAAAAATTAAATTTTTTATTTGCATTTTTTATTTACTTCTCCTCTTTGCTTCCACCTGCCGCCAGCCGACCACCGCCGCCACTGCCGCCGGCGGCCACCACCCCTTGGCCGGAAAAATCTTCAAAATTTTGCCATTTCTTCCTTTCACCCTTCTCTACACAAATCCGCAAACCATTCGTTCATATACATAACCAAACTCCGTAGATCTAAGAAAAACCAAACATAAATCTTCACATTTTTCTTTAGATTTACAAAGTTTCGGTCATCCCCATCGTATATCATTTACATAAAAGTGTAGAGCTCTTCAAGGGCTATCCTTTGATGTAAAGTTTACGTCCAAAACACTTCAACAAATTTTTCGGCGGAGTTTTCCAGCGACCTCCATTCATCCGAAAATTTATGTCAATCATTTCCCCCTCTCATCCTCTATCCAAATCCGTCATTATCACTTTTTTTAAAAAACCATATTAGTCGTTATGGTGCCGAATTTTTTTGTTTTGTTAGTATTCTTCAAGTTCTATCATGTTAAAGTTGTTGCTTGAGTTTATTTATTTATTTTAATTTCGTTTTTGTTTATTATTTTATTTTTATTTTTCTGCCTTATTTGTGGTGTTTTGATCTTTAAAATAGTTTATATGTTTAGATTTTGTGTTAGTGGACTGATTTTCTTTTGATTTTTGGGTCTTGATCAAATGGGTCAACATTTTGGGCTTATTTTAAATTTTCAGATGGCCCATTTAGCTATTATTTAATTAATGAATAAAAGAAATGGGTTATCTAAAATGGCATTTTGGGCCTATTCTAAATTTTCAAATGACCCATTTAGCTATTATTCAATTAATGAATAAAAGAAATGGGTCATCTAAAAGGCAATGCAGTCTTTTAATTAATTTTATCTTGGAAAAAGAAAAAGAAAAAAGAAAAGAGGAAATTTCATTGGTCATCTTGGGTGGCACCTTGGGAAAACAAAGAGTTCAATGCATGCATTGACTCTTAAGTTTTCAAGAAGAGTGGGGGATTTAATGCTTCACACCTATTTAAACCCATTCTTCTTTCATTTCAAGGGAGGAAAAAAAAGAAAAAAAAAACAAGAACAAAAAATTAGAAGAGGGAAATCATAACTTCTAAAAGAAAAAAAATAGATATATATTTTATCTTTTGGTTGTCTTTGGGAGTTGAATTAAGTTTTGCTTTCATCATTGTTTTGTCATCATCTCTTTAGATACATCTCTTTCATTACATTTTGCAATGTAACTTCAAAAAATAATGAAGCATGTTTATATTTTTGATTAAATTATTATGTTTAGTTTATTTGAATTAGTTAAATATGTTATGATACTTAATATGATTATGTTTCATTGTTATTGTATATTTCTGTTTTATTATTAAACTTGGTGTTAATTCTATCTTTATCATAATGAAGTGATATATAACTTTATTCGAATTAGTTAAATTATGTTTTGTGGTTATTATATTGTAACACCCCAAAAAAATTTCGAACTAAGACTCGAACCGTTCTTCGTAGTGAGTGAGATTTTACCAAAGAATTTAAAATTTCTGAAGTGTTAAGGTCACTAGATGTAGCACCTTGAGTTTCAAAAAGAATTAAATTGGAAATAGCAAAATCTGAAATTTTGCAAGTTATGCTTAAGTATGAGTTTTGGGTCGACTTCGAACGACCATAATTCCTAGCTCAGGATGAATTCGGTGTTCTACCAGATACCGTAGCGAAGATATTTAAATTATCTTTCTAACGCCGCTGAGTTTGCTAAGTTTCGAGGTCGGATGAGTGAGATATGACCTTTTGAAGATAGGCTGACCAGTTAAGGAAGGTTAGCCGAAAATAGAGAGGGGTATTTTGGTCTTTTCCTTACCAAATCAGATTTAATTCATTTTTAGTAAGGTCTTAAGTTCTAATCCTATTAGGTTCAGTTTTATAATCCTAGTTTACACCTAGGGTTTTAGTTGAGAGTTCAAGAAGAGAAAAGAGGAGAAAAGAGAAAGGATCGAAGCATTCGTCGAGATGCTTGAGAGTTGTTGCGGATTGTTACCATGAGATTAAGCCCTAAGAGGGACGTAAGCTTTCATAGTGTTGGGTTCTTTCACCCACACGCCAATCATGATTTATTCAGCGTAATTTCGTTCTTGAAATTTAAAGATTAGAGTTCTTGATAAGTGTTCTTGAAGTTTCATTAAGTTTTAATGTAAGATTCTGCTTGGGTCAAATTTAAACGACCATATCTCTTAGAATATTAAGAGTTACGTGAGCCATAACCTATTCAATTAAAGTTAATTGAATCTACTTTCCAACCCCACCAATTTCGCGTCAATCCAATATTTGAGTAAAACGTTATGACTATTTTAGTAACCTATACAGTGCTGTTACGTATTAGCCGACGGGAATATATTGAAAATAATCGTTTTTGTCTTTTTACCTCCAAGAAAACCATCAACGAATTTTTTGACAAATAAAAAACTCAAAACAATCAGATTTTCATCTTCACTCATGAAAATCATATTTTTTGGTCATAGAGATTTCAAGAAACTAACTCGAGAATCTCAAGAAAGGTTTTCTTAATTGTTTACCTTCAAGCTAGGGTTTCAAGGCTTCTAATCAAGTTCTTCTTCAAGATTCTTCAAGAATCTTGTTCTTCTAGGTATGTAAGGCTATCATAGTGTTGGACTAGTTCGTCCTCACGCCCTACCTCTACTTTCAGATCAGTAAAAGAGTAATGTAAGATACTTTCCCTAGATTTGAGTATTCTTGAGATAAGTTGATTTTGAGTTCTTGAATTCACGTTACTTTTAAAATTTATATTCTTAATTATCGAATAGCTATATTGTTATTGAGATCCTTCATATTATGAATCATAACTCTTGAATTCATAATTCAAATTCAAGAGAGAGTTAAGAGTAGAGTTCAAGAAAGCCTTTGAGTTCAATTGTGAATCCTTTGAGATCAACTATCGATTTGAACTAAGTTTTGAGGAAGTAAGTCAGAGAATGAGAAGAGTCAAATACATGAGTTTCATAATGTTATGTAGACCTACGAGTCAAGTCGTTCATGCCCATAAATTCCGCATGAACTCCAGAAGTTGAGTATCTTTGAGAGGAGTAGTATCTTCAAGTTCTAAGTCTTGAGTATTGAGTTCCTAATCCCCTTTGAGATTATATTTCTAAGCATGGGACTATTACATGTTACCCATAAAGTCTTTGAGTTGAATTGTTCATGCCCATAATTCCGCATGAATCCTATAAGTCGAGCAGTCTTGAGAAGAGAAGTATCTTTGAGTCTTTGAGTTGAGTCGTTCATGCTTATAATTCCGCACGAACCCTCTGAGTTGAGCATTCTTGAAATTAGTAATATCATTGAAGTTCTTGAGTTCCAAGTATTTGAGTTCTATCTATGGTTATTGAAAACCTTGCATTGAGTAGTTCATGTCCATAATTCGGTATGAACCATATTTTAAGAAGTCTTTTACAAACGTTTTAACTTTGTTTTAAGACTTAAGTTTTGAGTTCAGTAAAGAGTAAAGAGTAAAGTTTGAAGTCTTTTTCTTCAAAAGTATATGGGGACTAAGTATTCCCAAAGAGTTTATAAATGTTTTCACATTTAAATAAGAACGGAAACTGAGATTTCCAAAGGGCCTTCGGGCTAGTTTTCAGAAAAGAGTAATAGCTTTCTAAATGAAGCAAGCAGGGAAACTGAGATTTCCAAGATAGCCTTTGAGCTAAGTTTTTGAGCAATTATCTCAAATCAGCAGAAAGAAGTATGTTTTTAAAACATAAGAGCTAGTATATTTTTGGGAGTAGTATTGAGCACCGATATGGGGGAGAGTTTAGACAACTCACAGCCTCCATAAACCATGTAGCCACCATGGGTAGAAAAGGGTCATACTTTTTAGATGAACCTTTTTCGAAATAGACTAGTGGATCCATTAGGCAGTTCAGGTCCTATACCTTTGGCCGGGTATAGGATGCGCTGGCAGCGTGAGGTAGATCGCTGTATCATCACTATAGCTCTTATGTGATGGTTGTCGGTTAGAGAAACTCCCACAGAAGTTATTGTATTTTTATATACATCAGTTTATTGTATTTTTATATACATTTCAGAGTTATGTTGTATCCTTGCATACACACAGATTTCACAGCATGTTTTTAAACAATTTGTTTCTTTATATTGCACTTGTTTTAAATTGCTTTATATTGAAATGAGTTCAGTCATATTGAGTTGAGTATTCAAAGTTGAGTATCCAGAGTCGAGTATCCAAAGTCGAATATCATATCTTTGAGTCGAATATCATATCCTTGAGTTGAGTATCTAATCTCTGAGTTGAGTATCTTATCCTTGAGTACTTCTGAGTTGAGTAAGTTTGAGTAGTTTGGAGTATTCCTTAAGTTGAGTAAGATTGAAAAGAGGCAAGTATGTTTCCTTTTTATCAAGTTTCAAGCTTATGTTTATGTTTTAGAATTCCCCTTATATGCTCGTACATTCCACGTACTGAGCCATTTGGCCTGCATCTTCTCATGATGCAGACACAAGTATTCAGGATCATCAACAAGATCTTCATTGATACATCCGAAAGTTCGAGTTAGCTATGGTGAGCCTCATGGCTTCCGGAGGATTCCATTTACTTTCAGTTGTTTGGAGGTCGTGGGTATTGTCCAGACTTCCATCATTGTCATTTAGAGGCTTCATAGATAGACAGTAGAGTTTTAGAAGTCTTCATTTATTTTGTTAAATGTTTTAAAGACTAAAGTTGCCTTTTTATGGCGAGTTGTATATATTTTATTATACATAGTTTTCTTTGGACTTAAAGTTTGTATTTAAGTCTTATGAACTTTTATTTCAGTTTTTAAGCTTTGTATGCTTGAATCAGTTTTCCGCTTGTAGTCAGCCAGGATGAGGGTTCGCTTGGGGACCAGCAATGGTCTTCGAGTGCCGGCCACGTCCAGGGTGTAGGCTCGTGTTGTGACATATATATTTGTGTTCTATTATTAAACTAGGTGTTAATTCTACATTTATCATTATGAAGTTTATAAATAATCCATGCTTTTGCCCTAAAAAAAAGAAAAATAACAATCTCAGTTTTTATTTTATTTTTAGTTTCTGGTCATTTTAAGAAAAGAAAAAAAAGAGGTTGTTTTTTGCAAAGAGAAATAAATGTAAATCTTGTCATTTTTACAAAAAAATGTAAATCTGGTCATTTTTGCAAAAAATTTAAATTTGACCATTTCATAAATTCTGTTTTTCTTTCTCTTAAATAAATATATGAAATAGTTATTGAAACAAAAGTACAAAATTGGCTACTTTTGGTTAGTAATTTAACTATTAGATAAAATTGACTATTTTTGTAATTTTCTTTCAAAAGAGCATATGACCATTTTGTGTAAAACTGAAAATTTTGCTAAAGTGATCATTTTTTGAAATTATATCAAAAAACAAAAATAAATTATATCACTACTTGCTTTAAAAGGGGCCTAGTCATTAATTTTTTTTTAAAAAAAATATATACTTTTTTTTCTTTTGTTGTTATCGTCAAGTAGTGATACTTAATATTTATTTGATTATTTTTTTAAAAAAATCATTAATTTCTTAATGAGCAATTTGCAAAAAAAAATAAAAATCTTTTTCATATTGATATGTTGCTTCTTTTTTTATTAATTTTTTTTCTCATTATTAAATAAATTTTGAGTCATCAATTATCAGTCTTTTTTAAAATAAAAATAAAAATATATTAAATACCACCATGTGTTCGGTTACGATCGTTGGAGTGTATTTTTTTTTCTAAAAAATGGTCTTATGTGCGGTACGCTCCTAGGCCAATCAATTTTTTTTAGTAACTAACTGATACACTGAGAGTTTACGGTATTTCTAATACATTTCACCTATAAGTTGTGTTTGTCTAGGGCCTTTTGTATTGATTTTTGTGTGTTTTTATCATATTTTGCAGGAAAAATGTTTAGGTACGGAATTAAAGAGATTGCTGAAAGAAATGTAGAAAAGGGCATCTACGGACCGTAGGTCCATTGTCGCTTCGTAGATGGTGGTCGTAGATCAGCAGGCAAGGCATGGAAGGCAAATCAGGGAAAATTGACTAGGTGTGGAACCACAGTGACCATTGACGGTCCGTAAATTGATCTACGAACCGTACTGTTGATCCATAGATTGATACTGCGAGGATTTCAGTACCTGCTTTTTGAAGATTCTAAGTATGGTGCTACGGAGAGGGATTGACGGACCGTAGATCGATCTAGGGTCCGTACTGCAGTTCTGTCGTTTGCTTCAGAGAAGCTGATTTTTGGAAGCTGAAATATTTTCTAAGTTCTGGCTGACGGAAGGGACTCACGGACCGTAGATTCATTGATGGTCCGTGAGTTAGTCTTATGGAATGAAGACGCTTTCCTGAACAAACTTTCCTTATTTTGTTTCCCTTTAAATTTAGGACTTGTTTTCTAAAAATAGGGTATGTAAACCTCATTTTTGGGGGGTTGGAGATTATTACTTTTGTTCTAGTTCTTGACTTGGGAGATTAACTTGTAACTTTAGCAATTCTTAATTTTCTAAGTTTGTTTTGAAGATTTTGGTGGTGCAATTCAAGTTGAATTTCTGGCTTTATTATTCTTATTACGTAAGTTCATAATTCTTTCATCTAAAATATTGAATTGTGCTCATATGATTATGGGAAACTAAACCCCACAACTAGGGTTGTGGGAACCATGAACGATTAACAAAATATGAATAGTAAATAAGCAGTTCTTGAATAGTGTTTTGCATGCATTGATAATTCTTTCGTTTAGAAGTCTTTTTAAGGAGTGCACACGTTAGAACTCGCCTTGTTGCTACTTGCCGGACCAAGAAGGTAATCAACAAGAAAAGAATTATCAACATAAATTTAGTGTGATACTATCTAATAGGCTAGTGTCGATTGGTGCGAAGTAATAACTAAGCCAAACATCGATTATAATGTCTAATATGAGGTAAAGGTAAGGGTTAGTAAATTATACACACGTAGTCGGACCAAGGTGCGGGGTGAAATTCTCTAGATGCCGGACCAAGGATTTAGAAATACCTAACTTATCACTTTGCATGTAGTACACTAAGAAAGGATTGCAATTACTAGGATTACTGCGTTATGAGCTTGTGGGGTACACGTATACCCTAGTTATTTCTCTCATCTTGATAACAACCAAAATTGACTTTTGATTACTGATTACTTATTGAATTCTTACAATTTGTTTCACAAAAAAAAAAGCCTTTAATTACTTGTTTCTGGNCTCATCTTGATAACAACCAAAATTGACTTTTGATTACTGATTACTTATTGAATTCTTACAATTTGTTTCACAAAAAAAAAGCCTTTAATTACTTGTTTCTGGAAGTAATTTGACTAATTGAATATAATTGTTGGTTAAAGTAAAGTCTAAACCATTTTCCTTGTGGGATCGACCCCAATCTATAAGTTGGGTTCTTTACTTGATAACGATCGTTTATGCTTCTTTAGGTAGGTGTAATTTGAGTGTATCAAATAAGCAAACCATAGATCCATCTACGCCATATGTGGTAGATGTTGAGATTAGAAAAGAAGATGATGTGGTAGAGGTTAAGGGAAAAATCTGAGAATGCAACAGAGAAAGAAGAGGAGATATCTCAGAAAGTCCCTATACCTAGACCTCCACCACCTTTTCCACAGAGGTTAGAGAAGACTGAAGATGGTAAATATCGCAGTTTTATTACTATGTTGAAGCAGCTTTCCATCAATGTTCCTTTGATAGAGGTTTTGGAGCAAATGTCTGGGTATGCAAAGTTTATGAAAGATATGGTGACAAAGAAAATGTCTGTAAGTTTTGAAGATGATGATTGATTGCAGCATTGTAGCGCTATTGCTACAAGATCTCTTGTGCAGAAGAAGGAAGACCCTGGTGCTTTCACGATCCCATGTACTATAGGGTTGTTACACTTTGCTAAGGCATTGTGTGATCTTGGTGCTAGCATTAACCTCATGCCATTGTCTAATTATAAGAAGTTGGGTCTAGCGGATCCAAAGCCTACTACGATGCGGCTACTTATGGCCGATCGTACCGTGAAAAGGCCTATTGGTCTACTCCATGATGTGCTAGTAAAAGTGGAGTCGTTCATCTTTCCAGCTGATTTTGTGATTCTTGACTGTGAGGTTGATTTTGATGTTCCCATCATCCTTGGGAGACCATTCCTTGCCACAAGTCGTGCATTAGTTGATATGGAGAAGGGACAGATAAAGTTTAGACTAACTAATGAAGAAGCAACTTTTAATATTTGTAGGTACATGAAGCAGAGTGGAGAGCTCCAAACGGTATCTGCTATAACTTACAGAATTGAGAGTGGAACAGAAGTGCAAATTGAAGAGCGACTTGGTGTTAAGGCACTAGCAGCAGTTATGATGCATTTCGATAGTGATGGTATTGAAGAGTACGATGAGTTGGTAGCTGCACTAAATAGGTGTGAATATCGGTCAAAACAAAAGAAGTATGAATTAGATATGAAGAATCGTAAGTCTCCACCAGCGACACCATCTATTGTGGAAGCACCAAAATTGGAGCTTAAGGCTTTACCACCACATTTAAGGTATGTATTCTTGGGCAGAGATAACACTTTGCCGGTCATCATTGCGGCAGATCTAAATGCGAGACAAGTAGAGTGCTTGGTGACTGTGTTAAAGAGGTTCAAGTGAGCTATTGGGTGGACTATTGCAGATATTATTGGGATTCCTCTTGGTATTTGCTCCCACAAAATCCAACTCATGCCAGATCACAAACCTAGTATTGAGCACCAAAGAAGATTAAATCCACTTATGCAAGAAGTAGTTAAAAAGGAGATCATCAAGTGGTTAGATGTTGGAGTTATCTATCCCATTGCAAATAGTAGTTGGGTATGCCCTGTTCAATGTGTGCCCAAGAAAGGTGAATTAATGTGGTGCCTAATGAGAGAAACGAGCTTGTTTCGATGCAGCCCGTGACTGGATGGAGAGTCTGCATGGAGTACTGGAAGCTAAATGCTTGGACAGAAAAAGACTATTTCCCTATGCCATTCATAGATCAAATGTTAGATAGGCTTGCTGGTAAGGGTTGGTATTATTTTCTTGATGGTTATTCGGGCTACAATCAGATTTATATAGCTCCGGAAGACCAAGAGAAGACCACTTTCACTTGCCCTTATGGGACTTTCGCCTTCAAACGGATGCCCTTTGGGTTGTGCAATGCTCCAGCGACCTTCCAGTTGTATAATGTCAATATTCTCTGATATGGTGGAGGACACTATTGAGGTATTTATGGATGATTTCTCTATGGTAGGTGACTTTTTTGATCGATGTCTGAATCATTTGGCTGAGGTACTGAAAAGATGTGAAGATTGCAATCTGGTGCTGAATTGGGAGAAGTACCACTTTATGGTGAAGGAAAGGATAGTTCTAGGTCATCGGATTTTTGAGAAGGGCATTGAGGTAGATAAAGCAAAAGTTGAGGTAATTGAAAAGCTTCCATCACCTATCTCTGTAAAAGGTGTTCGAAGTTTTCTTGGGCATGCAGGTTTCTATAGGAGATTCATCAAAGATTTCTCTAAAATTGCACATCCGTTGTGCAAACTACTCGAAAAGGAGTATAAGTTTGATTTTGATGATGCTTGTCTGAGAGCATTTGGAGAGTTGAAGGAGAAGTTGGTTACTGCACCTATCATTATTTCACCGGATTGGGGATAACCGTTTGAGGTAATGTGCGATGCGAGTTGAGTGGCGCTTGGTGTAGTATTGGGACAGAGGCGAGAGAAAATTCTCCATCCTATTTACTATACTAGCAAAGTTCTAAATGTGGCCCAGAAGAATCTAGAGCTTCTTGCAGTGGTTTTCGCATTCAAAAAATTTCGATCCTACCTGCTTAGTACTAAGGTCATAGTGCATACTGACCATTCTATTTACTATACTAGCAAAGCTCTAAATGTGGCCCAGAAGAATCCAGAGCTTCTTGCAGTGGTTTTCGCATTCAAAAAATTTCGATCCTACCTGCTTGGTACTAAGGTCATAGTGCATACTAACCATTCTGCATTGAGGTTTTTGATGGCGAAGAAGGATGCAAAACCGATGCTGATTAGATGGGTATTGTTGCTGCAACAGTTTGATTTTGTGGTAAGGATAGAAAGGGGACCGAAAATCAAGTTGCCGATCACTTGTCCAGATTGGAGGAAGAGGCTATGCTAAAGCTTGGTGATGGGGCTGAAATTAATGATGTTTTTCCAGACTAACATGTAATAGCTGTTTCTCATGATCTGATTCCTTCGTTCGCAGACTTTGCTAATTATTTGGCAAGCAATATAGTGCCCCCAGATTTGTCTTTTCACCAAAGGAAAAAGTTTATGCATGATGTGAAGAAATTCTTTTGAGATGAGCCTTACTTGTATCGTAGTTGTGCTGATGGAATTATTCGTCGTTGTGTGCCCGAGATTGAGATGTTGAGTGTACTTGAAACATGTCATTCATCACCTGTTGGTGGGCACTACAGTGGTATTCGAACTGCACATAAGATTTTGCAGTGTAGGTACTACTGGCCTACACCACCAAGAAGCTCATCATTTCGCCAAGTCTTGTGATCATTGCCAAAGAGAAGGAGGGATTTCGAAAAGGCAAGAGCTTCCTATGAATCCTATATTGGTGATAGAGTTGTTTGATGTATGGGGCATTGATTTTATGGGTCCAATATTGAGTTCACACGGGATGAAGTATATTCTTGTTGTGGTTGATTATATATCGAAGTGGGTGGAAGCAGTTGCGCTCCCCAACAATGAAGGTAAAAGTGTCACCACATTCTTGAAAAAGAATATCTTCTCCATATTTGGTACACCGAGGGCGATTATCAGCGATGGAGGTTCCCACTTTTGTAATAAGTTGTTCAAAGCGCTACTTGAGAAATATGGTGTCCACCACAATGTAGCCATTCCTTACCATCCGCAGACTAGTGGGCAAGTTGAAGTGCCCAACAGAGAGATCAAACATATTTTGGCGAAGACTGTGAATGCTAATAACAGATTGGTCAAGGAAGCTTGATGATGCTCTGTGGGCCTATTGCACTGCATACAAGACTCCCATAGGTATGTCTTTTTACCAACTCGTATATGGGAAATCTTGCCATTTATCGGTAGAGCTAGAGCATAAGGCTTTGTGGGCGATGAATAAGCTAAATTTAGATTGGGGTGCCACATCTAATCAAAGAATGAATGACTTGAATATGCTTGATGAGTTTCGCCTAAAATCTTATGAAAGTTCAGCCTTGAACAAAGAGAAGATGAAGAGGTATCATGATCAAAGAATTGAAAAGCGGGAATTTTTTGTGGGTGATCTTGTGCTTCTATTCAACTCTAGGTTGCGCTTGTTTTCGGGAAAACTCAAATCCAAATGGACCGGGCCATTTTTGCTCTCAAAATTTTTTCCCCATAGAGGGGTTGAGCTTGAGAACAGTAACAAAACAAGGTTCATGGTTAACGGGCAAAGGATCAAGATCTATTCGGGAAACGCAGAAAGTGTGCAAGAAGTTGTGGAGACCTATCATCATAATGAAGTCTAAGTAATCAAGAGGCCTGCGTCGTGCCGCGACGTTAAATCAAGCGATGCTTGGGAGGCAACCCAAGATGTACAATCTAGCCAACGATAGGTTTTTGTTTTCCATCTAGCAGTCTCTGTGTCTAGTTGATTCTCTGTATCAATATAATTAAGTGTTTTAGTTTTTTTGTTGGCTAGAATTAGCATAGGGTCCATGTCTAAAAAAGTATCCAGAAAATGTAAAAAGAATAA
Organism: Solanum stenotomum; assembly: GCF_019186545.1. NCBI lineage: Eukaryota > Viridiplantae > Streptophyta > Magnoliopsida > Solanales > Solanaceae > Solanum > Solanum stenotomum. The sequence goes on along the minus strand of NC_064284.1, from coordinate 59,897,944 downwards.
TCTAATGGTTGCTACATGTGCAGGTACGCTATAAAAATTCTGTAGAAAATGGTCCGATGCAGAGGTCTACGGACCTCATCGACGGTCCGTCGATCTATCCACGGACTGTGGATGGTGTCCTTGGATCCCAGGTAAGCCCCTAAATGTTTCCAAGTATAAGAGTGATCTACGGTTCCAATCTACGGACCGTAGATCGACCCACGGATCGTAGATGGGGTCTCGTGGGTCCAAAACCCTAATTTTGTCCGACCCGGACCCCTTTATTTAAAATTTCCCTAATTTGAAATCATTTCCACTTCCCTTCATTCACTCTCCAACCGTTTCAAACACTTTAACTTCCTAAATCACTCCATAACTCCCTCATAAAATCATCCCTTCCATTCCTCCATAATTCCCACGATTCCTTTTCATTCTAAATACTACTCATTCCATATTCCACAAAAGGGTCCAGTGTTTGGGTTGGTAACGAAGAGGTGGTTTTTGGCCTTGAAAGTATCTGTCATCACACAATCAACCCATTCCCGTTGCTGTAAGGTAATAAACTTTCTCCTCACTTTGAATTTCAATTCATTGATAGATTATAGAAAGTCAGGGACTGGGTCTTGACCTTGGGTAATTGTTAGATGAAATTGCATGATAAAATTGGAAGTTACAATACCCTTGGAACGATAGATAGTGATTGTGTTGCCTTGTTGTATGTGATTATAAGTTTAAATGTAAGTTTCGACTTAGGGTTCCAAAGTTTGTCTTAAGCACTTGTTAACATGATTAATCGGGACCCTGAGAATGACAAACTAGCATGAGTAAGTGTTGAAATGCATGGTTACACTAGGTATTGTTGATAATGGTCTAAGATGTAGGCTTGAAAAATAAAGAAGGGTTGAAACCTTGCACTTGCCACATCTACGATACCCCGTCTACGGACCGTAGATTAGGTTCGTGGGTGGATGCACTTGAAAATTTCAGAAAGTGTGAACCACGGATGTGGACTACGGTCCATAGATTAATCTACGGACCGTTTTGTACATCTGTCGTTTCCATCTGCGACTAATATTGTTGGTCCTGTCATCCACGAAAGGGTTCCACAGACCGTAGATCAGGCTACGGATCGTAGGTCCCCTCCGTGGATGACCACTGTAGACACTGTCCAATTTTTTTTTTGGATCTTTGTTACTATTCGTTTTTAGTTCTTAATTTTTTTTGAGTGTGTGCATAGTTAGTTTTGGCACTAATATCGCTTCCACAGGTACGATGGCACCCAAGAAGCTAGTCACCTACTCAAAACAGGGAAAGTCAAAATCTGTTGCTCCTAGCTTCAGGTTAATGGATGAGGACACAGACACAGAAAAGGATCCAGCATACGTTTCTCCCAACACAAGGACTTCTCCCACTGCACCCCGAGCCACCAGAGGCACCCCCTAGAAGGTGATGCCCGACGTAGTCACTATCTCCTAGTCTGATGAGGAGCACACATTGATCGGGTCACCAACTGGGGTTGCTTCCAGTTTAACTACTGGGTCTACGTCTGGCTTCGAGTCTGCCCATGCTTCGGGCTCTGAGTCTAGCCATGCTTCAAAGTTCGAGTCTACCTATGTTTCGGGGTCCAATGCCAATTCAGCTACAGGGTCCAGCCAGAATGAACAAGCAGCCTCATTTGATGAGGCCACTAGCTCAGAGTTAGTACCCGTACCAAGGAGTGAGGACCCTACTCTAGTGGCTGGCGAGCCAAACATATGGTGTGTTGAGGGCCAATGGCAAATCTATCGGGATGCCAAGATGATTAATGACAAAAAAAAGATGGCCCAACTTATTACAGAAGAGCACAGAGTCCTCACAGGGAGCTTGCACACTGTCCCCGACATCTACTGGCTTTTTAACCTTCATAAATGTGATTGGATGGTTCAAGACCCAGGTACTTATAGTGAGGAGATTGTACGGGAGTTTTACGCCTCCTATGTCGCCACTCTCCGTGGTTCGATCTCCAAGCAGTCAAAGCTTACAGCCTAGGACCCTCTCAATTCCACTATAGTTCGAGGTTGTTCGATGGACATACCACATTCCACCATTAGCCATTTTCTCTATAGTCCTACCACGGGTCACTCTTGGTTACTAAACACAGCAGAGTTTGATTACAGATGGGACATCGTGCGGAACGACGATTTTCAGATGAATGTTGAGCAGCAAGAGGTTGTTATACTGTGGTTAGCTAAATGCATTGTTGTAGAAGGCGAGCGTGCGGAGTGGGTCGCCACACCACGGTTGGGTATCCGAAAGGCCACATTAAATTTTGTGGCCAAGTTTTTCTGGTTGTTGGTGCGTAATATGGTGTCGCCTACAAAAGCTGACAACCAACTCACATGGGACAAAGCGATAATGGTTCCAGCATTGATCGCATGATTGGAGATTGACTTTACCCGCATGCTGCTGGCAGAGATTAACGAGAGGGCATTCAAGACCTCCACGACTTACCCTTTTCCATGTTTGATTTTCCAATTGTGTAGGGACTCTGGAGTGCCGATCTGGCATTGTGATAGGTTGATCCACCCTACAGGGGCTTTGGATATAGGCTTCATTCGAGATGAGGCAAATATGGCGGCACCTCGCAGAGAGCCCCAGGTTGAGGTACCTCCCTTGGGTGTAGATCTTGCAGACACGGTAGGGCAGGCATAAGCCGGTAACCCTATTATGCCAGATCTCACTGATACTGTCACGACCTTCTCTTCCCAGGCTGCTAGTAGGGCTCCTAGCTCATCCCGGTCCACACCACCATTAGGAGCTTTTGTTGTCCCGTTGGCTAGAGTACATAAATTAGAGGCTCAGATGGCCACACTGCTGCATCACATCCAGCCTTGGATGCAAAAGTCGATAGCTGAGTCCGAGGCTAGAATGGAGCGAAGGATGGAGGGCATGATAGATCGAAAGATGCAGGCCGTTAATAAGCGTCTCGATGCCTTTGAACTTAGAGTCCTTGAGCGACCAGCCCCGACCATGGATCTATCCTCCTTTCAGTCCGAGTTTGCCAGTCTCCGGGCCGACGTTGATGCCATTCTTGCCACCCCTACAGTTGAGCCTCAGGTTGCACCTACAACATTAGCTGATGATATTGTGCTGGATGTTTTATTCAGTGGGATCACCGAGGAGGGGCCTGAGCCTACACATACCAAAGGTAAGAGGCACAGTTCTAGTCGCACTGAGGAGGAAAAATCCCAAAAGAGACAGCGTAGGCAGGAGAAGGAGGCTAGGAAGGCTTCGATTTTAGATGAAGAGTTGTGCCAACAAAGAGTGTGTGAGAGTATTGCAGGGGCATCGAGTTCTGCCCCAGTTGTAGAGGTCCCGCCTGTCGTGAGGGACTTTGTGAGCACCACTGATGGTGCGGTTAGAGTGACCGAGAGTACTATTGAGGGTGCTATGATGGATGATGTGGGCACTACTGAGGGTAACCTAAGTATGGTGCCAGCGGGCTTCGGGAAATAGGACCCACCCGCTTGTTGATGCTTTTTGGGCGCTATGCGCCACAAGTTTACTTCACCCAATCCATTATCTTTTATTGTATTTATATGCATTGGGGACAATCACATCTATTTTTGTTGGGGGTGGGGTAAATGGATTGTGAGTAATAGGGTGAATTTTGAGTAACCCAACTCATAAATCCTCTCTTGGGGTTTTCTTCCCTGTGTTCTTTTTCCCCAATAGACTGTTTAATTTTTGTTGAACCGGTATGTGTTAGGATCGTATGTATAGAAGCATGAAAAATAATGAAGCATAATGGCTTATAAAAACAATTGACACTCGTCCAAATTCTGTTATGTGTGCTAGAATTTGTAGGCTAAGATAAGTGGAATGTGTTGGCTATGAGTATGACATGATAATGAATCAACTTGATGGCATGACTTAAGCTAAAACTTGAACTGGGTAATCTGATAATGAAACTATGTGCCAAGAGTGTGTGAGAATAGTTGATTGTTCAAGTAGTTTTTGTGCACAACTAGAACTTGCCCGATTAGTCCTGCTAAGACAATTCCTCTAGAGGCTAGGAGGTGATCATAGGCCCTTGTTCTGATAAGTCCACAAGTTGCCTAAATGAAAGATCCAAGCTAATGAAATAAATGCTCCCTATGATCCAAATGCTTTGAGCCTAAAATTAGACCATTACTTTCTAAACCCCGAACTCACCTTCCCATAATCTACTATGTTGGCCCCGATCCCTCCTTGGACATGTGCACCTCGACTTAGGCCAAAAGCCTAAGTTGAGGGTGGCTAATGTAAAAAGTAACTTCAATCTTGGCCCTGACCCGATATCGGGTATTATGCACCTCAACCAATGGAAAATTCATAAGTAAGGGTGGCTATGAAAGAGGAAACCGAAAGAAAAATGGGTATGAAAAGAGTTTGATGTTGAAAAAAAAGAAAAGAAAAAAGAGAGGAATGGATGTGACTTGTTGAAATCTAAAGAAAAAGAATAAAATGCAAGAAAGAGATAAAAGTGAAAAATAAAGAGATCTACAAAGTCTAAAGTCACATCCATGGTTGAAGAAAATCAAAGGAAAGAAGGTAAAATGGCAAGATGACAAAAATAGGGCATAAAGAGGTTGAAATCCTAGTGTAATGTCAAGGAGGGCATAGAGTTACTAAGAAGTACCCAAATGTACCACACCTTACCCTGAGCCTACGTTACAAGCCAATAAAATCCTATAGTGATCGTACAGTCTAGTTTAGAGAGTCTAAGCAGTGAAAATAAGGGCAAGCCTATGGTATTGAGCACTAACTATACTTGAGGTTATTTCTAAGTGTAAGGTTGAATGAATCCTTGTACTCAAAGTCATAGTCATTGTGTGAAAGAAAAGGGATTTCGTTTGAAGTAAGGGCACTAGTTGCATTGTCGGAAAGTTGGTACTTTGGTGAGAGTAAAACAGTGTATGTCGTGTGTTGGTTGGTCGATCGTTGTCATGGTTTGATCTGCATGAATTAGCTTGTCGAGTCTAAGAGAACAAATTTTGCACCCGGAAAATGAGTGGGATAAAGAGCCATGTGATTGCTTGTGCTTGAAATGTGTGTTTCTATACAAGTGTAGTTTAGAGTCTTAGTGCGTCGCTCGAGGACAAACAACAAATTTAAGTTGAGGGTGTTGATATACCGTGAGTTTACGGTATTTTTAATACATTTCACTCACAAGTTGTGTGTGTCAAGGGCCTTTTTGTATTGGTTTTTATGTGTTTTTATCATATTTTGTAGGAAAGATGTTCAGGCGCGGAAGTAAAGAGACAACTGAAAGAAATGTAGAAAAGGGCATATACGGAGGTGATCTACGGACCGTAGGTCCATTGACGCTCCATAGATGGTGGTCGTAGATCATCAGGCAAGGCAAATCAGGGAAATCTGACCAACTATGGTGGTCCGTAGATTGATCTACGGACCGTACTATTGATCCGTAGATTGATACTACGAGGGTTCTAGTACCTGATTTTTGAAGATTTTAAGTATGAAGCTACGGAGAGGGATTGACGGACCGTAGATCGATTTACGATCCGTACTACAGTTTCGTCGTTTGCTTCAAAGAAGCTGATTTTTGGAAGATGAAATATTTTCTAAGTCCTGGCTGACGGAAGGGACTCACGGACCGTAGATCCATTGACGATCCGTGAGTTAGTCTCGTGGAATGAAGACGCGTGCCTGAACAAACTTTCCTTATTTTGTTTCGCTTTTAATTTAGGACTTGTTTTCTATAAATAAGGTACGTAAACCTCGTTTTGGGGGGGTTGAAGATTATTAGTTTTGTTCTAGTTTTTGACTTGGGAGATTAACTTGTAACTTTAGCAATTCTTAATTTCCTAAGTTCATTTTGAAGATTTTAGTGGTGCAATTCAAGTTGAATTTCTGGGTTTATTATTATTTATTACGTAAGTTCATAATTCTTTCATCTAAAACATTGAATTCTGTTCATATTATTATGGATAACTAAACCCCACAACTAGGGTTGTGGGAACCATGAGCGATTAACAAAGTATGAATAGTAAATAAGCAATTTTTGAATAGTGTTTTGCATTCATTGATAATTCTTTCGTTTAGAAGTCTTTTTAACAAGTGCACGCGCTAGAACTCGCCTTGTTGCTACTTGCCGGACCAAGGAGGTAATCAACAAGAAAAGAATTATCAACATAGATTTAGTGTGATACTATCTAATAGGATAGTGTCGATTGGTGCAAAGTAATAACTAAGCCAAACATCGATTATGATGTCTAATATGAGGTAAAGGTAAGGGTTAGTAAATTATACACACGTAGCCGGACTAAGGTGCGGGGTGAAATTCTCTAGATGCCGGACCAAGGATTTAGAGATACCTAACTTATCACTTTGCATGTAGTACACTAGGAAAGTATTGCTACTACTAGGATTACTGCGTTATGAGCTTGTGGGGAACACGTATACCCTAGTTATTTCTCTCATCTTGATAACAACCAAAATTGACTTTTGATTACTGATTACTTATTGAATTCTTACAATTTGTTTCACAAAAAAAAAACCCCTTTAATTACTTGTTTCTGGAAGTAATTTGACTAATTGAATATAATTGTTGGTTAAATTAAAGTCTAAACCATTTTCCTCGTGGGATCGACCCCAATCTACAAGTTGGGTTCTTTACTTGATAACGATCGCTTATGCTTCTTTAGGGAGGTGTAATTTGAGTGTATCACTAACACAAAATTACTTTTTATCCAAAAATTATTTTAGCCAAACATGAGTTAATAAAGCGACCGCGCTAGAACCACGGGACTCGGGGGGTGTCTCACACCTTCCCGCTGGTCAATAGAATTCCTTACCTAATTTCTATTTTCGTAGACTAAAAATAATTTTTTTTTCTCTTTTAAATTAGGAATTACCATGTGACTTGAAACACCTAAAAAAATCCAATTTCAAGTGGCGACTCAAAACAAAAATAAAATATTTTTTTAAAAAAAAATCGTCATATCCCTAACAATTGTAAAAAAGGAAAGTGGTGTGACAGGTTGAATGTGTTGATCCATACAATAGTATTGAAGCTCCAGCTGCAGATTTTGGATTTGCTAGTGGCAATGAGGAACAAGTTGCACTTACAAGTCCAGACAATGAGCATCATCAAATAACTACTTTAGTTGATGTAGCTGTTGACCATCAATCAATCTGACAATGCTACACTCCAGTCAACTACTTTGGTTGATGTACCAGTTGAGGTACTTCCTGCACCACAAGGGCGTCATATGATCACTAGACACAAGGCGAAGGAACACCACTTATCACTTGTTGCTCGCAGTAGCAAAGACATTCTGAGGGAACCAAATACTACTAAGGAAGCGCTTAAGTCACCCCATTGGCTTGCAACAATGCAGGAGGAAATCAATGCTTTACACACTAACAAGACATGGATATTGGTGCCCAAATCTCCTGGTATAAATTTGGTTGGCTCAAAATGGGTGTTCAAGACCAAATTAAAAGTTGATAGAACAATAGATAGATACAAGGCCAGACTTGTGGCCAGGGGATTCTCTCAGCTTGAAGGCATAGACTTTGATAAAACTTTTAGCCCTGTGGTTAAAACCACAACTATTAAAGTAGTTCTATCCATTGCCATCAGCTCAAGGTGGAAAATTCGACAACTCGATGTCAAAAATGTTTTTTCTCCATGGGTTCCTACAAGAAGAGGTGTACATGAGTCAACCTCCTGGATTTATTGATCCCAAGTATCCTCAACATGTGTGTTTATTTAAAAAGGAATTGTATGGTCTTAAACAAGCACCAAGAGCCTGGTTTGATAGGTTTAGCATGCATCTCCTACACCTTGGTTTCATCTGTAGTAAGGCAGATTCTTCATTATTTACTTTGCAAGCTCACAAAGGCACCATATTTCTCTTGTTATATGTGGATGATATTATTATCACAGGTAGTAATCCATCGCATGTTTCTGGGTTAGTTCGCCAACTTGGGAAAGAATTTTCCATGAAAGATCTTGGTCATTTACACTTCTTTCTAGGAGTAGAGGTTAAGTATTTTGATGGGGGTATCCACTTTAGTTAGAGTAAGTATGTTGCTGAGCTGCTGGACAAAATTGAAATGACTTTGGCAAAGGCTGTAGCTATTCCTTTGGCTCAAAATCATGGTTTACATGAAGTTGTGGGAATCATGATTGATGCATTTTTTTACAGAATGATAGTAGGGAGTCTTCAATACTTGACACTCACAAGACCGGATATTACTCATGCTGTGAATTTACCAAGCCAATTTATGCAAAATCCAAAAAGTGAACATCTTCAAGGGGTGAAAAGGATTCTCAGGTAAATCAAAGGTACCTTACACTTTGGATTCAGAATTATTTCACAATCACCATATAGATTGTATGGATACTCAGATGCTGATTGGGGAGGTTGAACCACCACTAGGAGATCAACTACAGGTTATAGCATCTACCTAGGTGCAAACTGTATTTCTTGGACTTCCAAGAAACAGTCCACAGTTGCCCGATCGAGTGCTGAAGCTGAGTATAGAGCACTAGCCTCCATTGCAACAGAGATGACATGGATCATATATCTTCTTCATGATCTTGGGGTGTTTCTTCGATCTGTACCTACATTGTATTATGATAACATGAGTGCATTGTACATGACAGTTAATCCAGTTATGCATGTTAGAACCAAACATATTGAAATGGACTATGATTTTGTTCGTGAGAAGGTGGCCAGAGGACAACTTCTTACTCAGTTTGTGAGGTCTAAGGATCAGCTAGCTGATATTCATACAAAAGCATTGACCAAACAGGTTTTTGCTGAGTTTCGTAGCAAGCTAGGAGTTACAGTCCCTCCACTCACTAGCTTGAGGGGAAGTGTTAAAGGAAGCTGATGGAACATGTCAAAGGAACATGTTCGACGAATCTGACTGACAAGTTAAAGTTAAAGTTACACTAGGACTAGACTACTAAATCTTAATTTATGTACAAGTCTGTATTTTGTACGACTAAAGCTGATGTAGTCGACTAGGATAAGGTGTAAATAATATATTTGTGTTGTGTTAGGATTCCTAGTGTAGCTAGTATAGGACTCTTCTCCTATATAAGGAGTATGTAACTCAACCATTCAATTATCAATACAATCCTTGATTTCTCTAATCTTAGACGTGAGATTTCTACAAAAACCTCTTATTTTCTACAACCTCGTTCTTGGAATTGAAAAGGGCTATTTATGGCAGTTTCTTCAGCTTTTCCACCAATTTCTTTAGTAAAAGTAAGTTAATTACTTCCCAACTTATATTTTGATTCTTAAAAGCCTTAGAATCTAGGTGGTTAATCTTGGGGAAGGGTTTTAACCCGCATTAATGGTGGAAAGAACCCTTATTAGATATAATGATCATGGGAATGACTTGGAATTTAATTTATTGATTAGTATATGGTTGTTTAAAATCAAACCGAAATCGATAACCCGAACCAATAAAAAGTTATTGGTTTATCAGTATTGGGTTATTGGTTTAGCGGTTTTGATAACAGTTTTGATTTATTTTTTTTGTTATCAGGTTATCGGTTCTTAACGGTTTGATGTTTTTTCTTAACGGGTTAACTGATAATCCGATAGTAAATTAGATAATTATATTTATACCGTTTTGTATATAAAGTCCTTGACTTAGAGTTTGGTTTCCTACTTTTATTTTTGGTTGTCTCAAACACTTGGTTATTCTACAATGTAAAAGTGTTTGCTTTTGAGCAAGACTCATTTGCATGGTTTATTTGGTTTGTTACCTTGTTTCTAAGTGATATTCAATATTTTTTTTGTGTCAAATCTTAATGGTTAAACCGATAACGATCAAAAATCGATAAACAAATAACCGATAAGTCAATATCTTAATGGTTCTATAATGGTTTAGCATCTCTACAAACCGATAACCAATAAGCCAAATCGATAAACTTCAAAACCGAACCAAACCAACCGATACGCAGCCCTAGATTAGTATTTGTAATCTTAACATATGGAATTACATAAGTGTTTAATGAGGAATTTTAAAATATAAATAGAGGGGTACAATTACAAATTTCTAGTGGAATAATTTGTAATTTATTATAGTAAGAATAATCAAATTAATTTTTGGAGTTATTTTCATAATAGGAAGCTTCAGTAATTAATTATGTGGTCCCTACGATGTTCATATTTAACTAGAACTCAGAATCCTATTTCTTAGGGGAAAGGGAAGAAAAGAGCGTATATTTCTTGTTCAAGAAAGCAACGTGTCTTTTGACTTCTCCTTTCTGGACTAAGAAGAAATATCTATAAGTATGGGTCTTCTAACCTAGGAAGGATGATAAGTTTTCTATGTGATACTTGTCCACCCAAGTATTGAGATAGTTCAATTGTGAACTTGGGATTACTCTAGAAGATCGCAGAACTATGTATAACTTGTGAATTTGCTTGAAGTTATCTACTCAAGATTTAAGAGATAATTCTTGAATCAAAATTCAAAAAGTTTATGTGTTCTAGCATATGATCGTGTGTTCTAGCATAAACATATGGTATTATCTATTATTCATGTAAGTAGTATAAGTCTGATATGCTTCTATTATGCATGTAATTTCAAACACTCATGGGCAACAAAACTTAAGACTTAAGTAGGTTCTATTTCTATTACTGGACCAAAATGTTACTTAGTTACTAGGTTCACGACACATAATAGAATTCTTAATATAAATACTAAATCTGCCTCTAATCCAATCACCTCATTCCATTCTGTAGTGATTTGCTATATTACATATAAATACACCTAAATTAATTTTTTTTAAAAATACAAATACAAATATTTTCCAAGAAAACATGTTGGATGAAACACTTAAATACCAACCAGACAAGAATCAGGTTATGAGAAACAATGAAGATTGCAACAATTTCTAGAAAGAACAATAAGCCTTCGTTTTAACATGGCTCCCCATACCTAGTTGTCTCAAATCAACACAAATGTATGTAGGTGTGCATGTTGTCAACTGTAAATTACGAGGTAATGTTTTCTATGTTTCACTAAAATAAAAACATTAATCCACAGAATTATATTATTCCTTCATGCATGAGAGTTCTATACAATTTGACTTATATATATTTGTCTTTTGAATAACTTAATGTTGTAATAAAATATTTTTTTATCATCAATGCATAGTTTAAAATTTAAATTTAGTCATGAGGCAAATCGTTTTTGTTTAAACGGTGTCAATTGATATATTTTTGTTGAAAAAATAGGCAAGGTAGTTATGTAATTATTACTGTATTTTAATTTCTTTAATTTCTTCGTATATTTATATCTTTATATATTTATGTTAATAGATGTAGTAATAAGTAACAACTTGAGTTTGTTGCGTTTTTCGCCCTTAACGTATGTCCTCTTTTTTGTGATTTGTATTTTATTTTTATTGTTTCATGATTCATATCCTAACCTCTTTTATTTTCTTGAAAAATAATAAAACGGCACTTTATTAAAATTTATAATTTTTAGAAGGGGGGGCATGCATGTTAGAAAACCTTAAACATTTTTAACCGCTTGGACTAATAAATATTCTTAACTTGATAACGTAAGAAAAATTGTATAATATAGAAATTAAACTTACGTAGTACTTCACCTAAATTTAATTTCTCTAAAACTTCGCATTTCACAACAGTTCTATTTTTCAGTATTAAGATTTTTTTAAAAAAAGTGATCAAAAAACATTACTTTTATTATAATACGGTACTATAAGAAATTGAGGAATTATATTTGTCGTCAAATAACAAAAAATTTATACTAATTTCATTCAGCTACAAAGTAGCGATGTATTATAAGAAAATTCAATCAGCTAGAAGCGTTTTAGAGATGAATTAGCTAGAAATTTTTCATAAATTTCACAACTAATTTCATATTTTCTTGTAGTGTGTAACTAGAGGGTCCTACCCAACTACTTCCTCCGTCCCATATTAGTTGATCATTTGACAAAAAATAGTTGTTTCATATTAGTTGTTCAACTTACTAACTCAAGAAAGTATTAGTTAAATCTTTTTTATATTGCCCCTGCAATTAATTCTTTTCGAAAGTGATCATATTTATTTATAAAATTCCCAAAAAATATTTTAAGATGTGAACTAATAAAAATATCTTTTTATTTATGACTTTTCAAGAACTATGTATCTATGCCTGGGCCATGCATGTCTCCTAGGAAGTCATCTAATTGGGAATGGGAGGAGTAGGGCCTAAATGTGATTTAACATGTTACTTGTCACAAAGAGTAGGCTACCAATTGTTACACATATTAGACTCCAATGGGGACCCCTTTAACTCCATTTTTATTTACATATATAGAAATTTTATATGGTTTTGTGGGGGGCATTAAACAACAATATTGATTTCACATGCTCTAATCACCCATTTACCCTTCCTCATAAATCACATGGTCCCTTCTCAATGATTTCATACTTTCTTCTTTACTACTTTTGATCCAAATTAAATCAAATCTATATGATAGAATAAGTAATCGCGGAATCAAATTTTTTATCAAAATTAATTAAGGATTCAACTATTATAAAATACGTTATATTAAGCTTCTGTTTCAAGTCGAGGAAATTCAATATTTATATCTAGCATATATTTTTATTATTTTGAACTTATTAATAAGTAAAAACTGAGGCATTATATGAACCCGTCTGCATCAATGTGGCTTTATCGATGAGCTAAAGAGGTATATTTGTTTCTTCTGAATTTAAAAGAAGAAGATCAAAAAGGGTAAATTTATAAATAATCACTTTTAGTACCAATAATGCAAAAAAAAAGTATTGTTATGAAATATCAAATTATAAGATTAAAGTTCAGAAAATTATCATTTAATTTCACATGTGTAAATTCACCTTTCGTAACAATGTAAATTTTTTATATCTTAAGACTAAAATGTGTATAAAAGTCAAAAGTCAAAACTAACTTGGATACATGTGAGCAATTAGCTCATCATAATAGAGAATATATATTTTATTAAAGAAATATACATATCTTTCTTATATTAATTATCTACATTTCTTGTTTAGGATTGATCTTAGTACAATAACAATATTCCTCTTACTATATATATGTAATATAATCTATGTACATTAAAATATCGTTACATACATAATGAGAAACACTAAGATTATTTTTTTAAAAAAAGTTATTCCAAAATGAGTAATCCATGTTAGGACAATCTTAGTCAATCTTAGGAATTAAGCAGAATCGCCGCCTAGTTTAGTGCTGTGTTTTATGTCATTAATTAATTAGTCTTAAAAGCAAAGATTGAGTCAAAATGAATCGAGACTTATCACATAATGTTAACTAATTAAAATAATGAATTATGATCTCTCTAATAATTTATATTTTTAAATGAAACGATACAAACTTCAAGTTTATATCATGTGCATCTAATTCTAACCAATCATTTGAGTCAATAATATTCAAAATTTCAAAATGAACTCATTAAAAGAGATGCGTATCCATTTAAGATTTTTGTCGCAAGAGAATATATATCGACTTGTGCTTAATAGGGATGGCAATTGGATAAGGTGGGATAGCGTAGCGTAGGGAACGACTCAGTGATGGAGCCAAAACTTCGACTAAGAGGTGTCAAAATATAAAGAAGTAAAATCGCATAGAAATCAAGGAATGTCAATATGTAATACATATACATACATAAAAAAATATTTTTACTCTAGCTACACAGTGTAATTTTCTGACGAATGAGTATCGGTCGACACTCCTCAACTACATGAGGCTCCGCCGCCTCATGGCAAACTCTTACTAATAATAGAGAAGAACCAAGGAAGACTTAATCAGGGTGAGACTAAATTAAATTTATTTTAAAAAAAATGCTTATTTTTAAAGGTAAGGTGTTTGATCAAACTTTTGAGAGAAAATAAAATAAATTCGGAGATTAGCTTCTTCAGAAGCTTAAAAGATAAGTTTTTTTCCAAAATTTCTTTTTTGGAAAATATTATTGAGAAACCTATATTTAGAAGCAGTTTGAACTTGGTCAAAGTACACTAATTGTTGTTCAAAAATACTTTTAAAATTTATTGGTTAAACACTAACTGCTTCTCGATAAAAGTATTCTTTAGAAAAAAAACAATTTTCAAAATAAACTAATTTTAAAAGTCTGGCCAAATAACTATTAGTCGGGAATCAAATAAACCACTATAATTCAATAGAGTAATATGGAATCTTAATCTTTTCTCAAAGTCCCCGTTCACTTATTGACCGGTGAACTAAATTCTAAGATCATTAACTCAATCACGAATATTAAATTAAAGTACTATTTAATCATATCTTAATATAAGAAAATTTGTGACTAGTAGTCCTTTGACCATTTATAGATTATAGAATAATTTTGTTTTTTTTTTTTGTTTTTTATTCGTTGTTCGATATCCATATTAGAGTTCGACTATTTCGAATTCGCTTTAGGTAGGCCTTTATTTGGGGGCAGCGCTCCCTACGAAAAATTTTTTCATACCCAAGACTCGAACTTGTAATCTCTGATTAAGAAAGAAACAACATAATCACTGATTAGACACAAACACAAGCAAGACCCACCCAACCACCCCCGCGGCGTGATGCCACTAAAAGATAAAAAGAAAAGAACAAAACAAGAAACTATTAATAGTTAATTAACTCGGATGTTTAAACCTTAAATTAACAACGTTGTCTAAGGTACTTCAAAGTGGTATTTTCAGTGAAAGGGATTTTAGATAGTACCATATTACTAATCACACTTGGATTTTTGGAAAAAGAGATCAAATTTGTCCATGTATTATAATAATAATAATAATAATAATAACAACAACAGCTTTGCCCCTTCATATTTTTTTTTGCTGAATATGTACCTTGTTATTACCATTTTTTTTAAGAATTAAAATTTTATTTACCAAGTAAACTTTACAAATCAGAAAAACCAGTAGATATGGACACAAGCCCCATCCTGGTTGTACTTAGTAACCATATGTATTCGTCGATCTTGTGATTATCTTTTGTGAAAGGTAACGTCTTTTGTTTTTGTTTTTGTGATTATTTTTGCATTTGACTCTTAATAGAGTTTTAATTTGAGAGTAATTTCAAAATAGTCAACAATTGAGGATAAATTTTTGACATTTTTCTCAAAATATTTAGACACGTGAAGTTCATCCATTTCATATTGGAACTCCATTAAAAGCAAAGCAAATATGAGACTATTTGCTAATATTAAGGGTATAAAAAGCCTAAAAGTATAACGAAAGACAAAACAAAACAGTTTCAGATAATATAGAACCAACATTAAACCTTTTTCCTCTTCAAAATAAACAAGCACAATATAATTTCCTAAGTTGGTATTTTCACCATTAAAAAAAATAAGAATTAGTAACAAATAAGTTATACTAAACAGTAAAATTAGTCAATAATCTCATTTAATAATATATTAGCGACTGATTATCACAAAATTTTATTAGGTATGAACAATTTAATTAACCTAATTATTCAAGTTCTTTTGTAGTTTTTAAAACCACTTTTCATGATCATGATACAGACAGCCAACAGATATCAATGTCCTTTCCACAATATATAATTTTATAGTTATATGTATATTGGGACATATGGATCATGAGTTGTCCCATATTTTTTTATACATGTATTATATGTCCAAAAAGAGATGGGAAGTTCCACAAATCTGGTAGGAACTATAAATGTTCCAATAACTATAAACTTATAGTGTTTTTTAAAATTCAAATTTTAAAATATTAAATTAAATAATTTTAAAAATTAATTAAATTAAATCTCATAAAGTCACACATGATAGGTAAAATTGTATGGAGAAAGAAGTATTATTTTAAAATTAAAACATAAATTAGAGATCATGACGTTTGCTCTTTATTTTTTGTAACCAAACACCAAATTGTGACTATGACATTTTTTTTTTAATCAAAACAATTGGCTAATACTAGCGGCTATGTTGATTGGTTTGCTAAACGCAATAGGAAGACATTAACATCTTCATTGTTTATTGTAATAATTTACGAAGTTATTTAATATTCAGGATAGTAGGAAAGAAAGTAATAAAAAATTCTAATTTGTTAAAACAAATAAGTAAAATAAAAAAAATATTTTTATATATGAAAGCAAAATGCAACTTGGAGAGTATGTTTAAAGATCCCATTTTTGTATTATTTTTTTGGGAAAACTACACAAAAGACTTGATTATGTAACTATTTATCTAAATTGGACCAAGCCCAAATTATTTATTTATTTTTAATGGACCAATGAGCCAAACTATTTATCGATTTACCCCACTTTTTTCTTTCTTTTTTCATGCAAGATGTCAGCATGACATCAGCATCACCACTATGAATTAATCCTCTGTGATACTTTGTCGGTATATTGATACCATATCGATAAGACTGAGCTAATCCTCAATGATACTTCATCGATATGTTGATACCCTATCAGAATCATATAGGATTAAACTCTTTCTTCTTAAGAAATAAATAAGAAACAATTAAGAGAAAATTATTAAAGTCACGATCTGATTTATTAAACTCTAAATTAGTAGAAAATATATTCTTTGTCATACCCCTCGGTATATTGATACCATATCGGTATCATATAGGACTGAACTTAATACTCTATGATACTCCGTTGGTATATTGATATACTATCGATATCATATAGGATTGAACTCCTTTTTAGAAATAAATAAGAAACAATTAAGAGATTTTATTAAAATCACAATCTTATTTATTAAACTCTAAATTAGTAGAAAATATATATTTATAATTTCTTTTCTCTCTTTGCAAATTTTAAAAAAATTGCTAATAAATTACTACTATTTTAAAAATTATTTTCAAATTAAAATATTGAAGAATTGAAACATACTTCAATGATATCACAACAATATGTATATATAGTGTAATAGTATTGATTGAGTAATCTCATCGAAAGACTGTAGCAAACCTCAATGAAAACATTGTTCAGTTACTCATTGATACCAGCCGATTATATTCTACTTTGATGGTATCAAGGACGAAGAAACATTCCTTCAATGAAAACATTGTTCAGTTATTCTTTGATATCATCATAGTATATTCATATACTGTAACATACTGTGATAGTATCATATAGGAAAAAAGGGTGAGCGCTGACGTTAGCATGACGTCAGCACGCGAATAAAAATAGATATATGTCATTTTGAAATAAGAAAGGAGTATGAAAATAATGAGGCATTTAAAAGTAAATATTTTACTTTTCTGGGGTATAAATATTCTTTTTTTTTTTTTTTTTTTTTTTAGTTTTCTGTTCGGTGTAGGAGTAAAGATCTTCCTAACAAAGGTAGTCCTATACTTGGAGGGACTCAAATTCAAACTCGGACCAATTTTTATATTTTTTTATGTATAAGAAGAAGAAGAAATTCCAACAACATAACACTTGGGAAATGGTGTTTGGGCTTTGTTGGCCCACCTGTATGGAGAGAGATCAAGTGGCAGACACACAGTAGCTTGTGGGCCAATGGGAAGGGAACAGATGGACCACTTATGGATGGGCATTTTTCTATTTCTAACTGAAAAAACAGCCAACAAATTTACTTCAACATAGAGTTGGGTGGCAACGGGAACGAGTTGGATTAAATTTGAACATAATTAGAGTACATTTATATGATATGTTTGAAATTGTATGATTAAAGAATATTTTGTTATATTTAACATATTTTTAATTTATAATCATAAGTTTTCATTATTTTTATCAAGTCATCATTTAAACAAAGAAAATAATATAAAAAATCAATAAATAAAATATATACAATATCTTTTGTCTATTCAAAATTTCAAATCAAAATTAACAATTCAAAATTACTACTTAATTATAGTGGAAAGACACACTAGAAACCATCTCCCATGTCAAAGATGAATTTCGGAATTTTATGTTATGGAGTATAACTTTTTTTTTTTTTACTAATTAGTTATGTGCAAATTATTTATGCATATAATTTTTTTCCTTTTTGATATAAATACAAAATTTGTGTCAAGCAATTAAGTTCAAGTAACTTCACGTATAAATCCTCTGTTATCTTATGCCCACTTACCATATTAAAAAGAAGAAAAATACCATATAAGTTAGAAAAATATCTACTATGTTATTTTTGCAAATTTTTAGAGAATAATGATGGAGATGTATTGTAATTTTCTCGTGTTCATTAACTTGAACCTTATTCTTTTGTAGTTGATGTTATGGATTAGCCAAATTCTTCAGGAAAATAACTTTGCTCAGTATTTTTTTGATAAATTCAATTGATTTCAGAGGATTATTATCACACGACACAATATATTTATCCTCGATGATAATTACAACCTCTTTTTCAGAATCAAGCTATTTTAGAAAATCAACCGTTTAGTCCAATTATTTTTCTTCCGATCACTTTCAATTATATATAACTAAAATAACACTTATATCGTATTCAATTTTTTTTTCGAATTTTCAACCATTTGGAGCAAATAAAATTATAGATGCCAACATTAATACCACTGTGCTAGTCCCAAGAGACCCCAAGTGAGTGTGAGAGCCACTTGCAAGCTTTCTTTTCAATACGCTTAGATTGCAAGCCACAAAAGGTGTGTTTGACATTAGAGATCCATTTTTTTAATGTTTGGGTTATAAAAATGTTTTGGAGAATAACTTTGTTGTAAAGTTTCTTAAATATGAGAAACTTTTCTAAAAGAAATAAAAAAAAAATTAAGTTTTATAAGTAACATTTTAAATTTATCGTCTATTTCCACCCATTCTTGACCGGAGACCTCGCCACTCCCCCCCTCCCCCCCCCCCCCCCCCCCCCCCCCCCCCCCCCCCTCCTCCTCCTCCTCACCTTATAATGTTATGTTAGATTACATATAAATATTTTTAGAATTATATTATCTTACTAACTAATTAAACAATAGAAGATAATAGTTTGTTTGACCAAGCTTTTGAAAGGTTGAAAATGTTTTTTTCCTTCAAAAAGTGAGGTATTTGATCAAACATTTGTGAGAAAATAAGTAATTGCGGGGAGTAATGGAAGCTATAAAAAAAATAGAAAAGCACTTCTTTGAAAAATTACTTTTGAGAAAAATACGCTTAGAAATACTTCAAATTTTTTTGTCAAAAACTAATTTGCCCAAAATGTGCCATTTAAATTTATCGGTAGAAAACAGGTTGTTTTTTCTCAAAAAAATAATATTTTTTCTTCAAAATAAGCTGATTTTAAAAGTTTGATCAAATAGAGTATAAATAGAAAACTCACATTATTGTTATTATTATTGATTTTCCACATCAACTAAATTCAAATTAGAGGAAATCCCACCTTAGGTGGTGAAACACTCTCTAACAAATGTGACTTTGTATCCTAGAGACGAACTCAAGACTTTTGATTAAGAATAAATGAATAATTATCCGTTATCACTCGACCATAGTCCACAACCCTGATTGGTCTCACATTATTATTATTATTCAAGAAAACATAAATATCTTTCTTATTACCAAAACACACCCAAAATAAAAGCTATAATTGTGCTAAAATTGCTATATATTAGTGAAAAACATATCAAATGAAATATAGCAAAAGCGCGTTAAATTAGCAATACATCTCGGCAACACCACATAATCAAATAATTATTTGTTTTTTTTTTTATAAAAAAAAAACAACAATAAAATCTTTCATAATTGTACTAAAATCCCTATATATAGCTATCTTATTTGCCAGCAAATACCAACAAACTATCTATACTCAATATCATTCATCATTATTCTCACAATATTTATTTTTTTCATTTTCATTCAACAACTTCAATCAACATTTGTTATTATTTCTTCCCAGATTATTTTTAAAAAAAATATAAACATCGATAAGTCGATAACTATGAAACTCTTATCGGAGATGGCTACGTGTGATTCACACGGACAAAATTCGTCGTATTTCCTAGGGTGGCAAGAGTACGAGAAAAACCCGTACGATGAAATTCAGAATCCAAAAGGAATAATACAAATGGGTCTCGCAGAAAATCAGGTAAACAATTTTTCTGATTTTATTATATATATTCTTCTTTTTTTTTTTTTTTTTACGATACATATTGTATATTTTATTTTATTTTATTTTTCGCGTTACGCAGCTTTCTTTCGATTTATTGGAGTCTTGGCTTGCCCAAAACCCAGACGCAGCTGGATTTAAGAGAAATGGAGAGTCTATATTTAGAGAACTTGCTTTATTTCAAGATTACCATGGCCTTCCTGACTTCAAAAATGTACGTTACATATCCACTTTAATTTATTTATATATTTTTTTGAATAATAATATTTTTACGTATTGAGTACTTGTCAATTAGTTATAGAGTAATGTATGTGAATACCGTGATCTTTTCAGACTCTACTTATAAAATTATAGAGAAAAGTACTGAAAACACTCCTAAACTCGACGTGAATTATTAGTTTCATTCCTCGAACTATTGACAACCTTAAAAATACCCCTTTACTTGTAACATGAGTAAAATACATCCCTTAATTCTTGCCAAGTTTAGGGGTGTACTTTTTCAACACTTTTCTCAGGTTTTTATTAAGAGTCTCATGCTCCTACGAGAGTTTGAGACCACTTGTTATATGTCTTGTGGGGGATGTATCTAACTTCAGTTAGTTAAGTAGCTGAGTGTTTTTTAAGGCTGTCAATAATTTAAAAAACGAAACTAATAAATTACTTTCAAGTTCAATATCAAAAGTGTTTTCAGTACTTTTTTCCGAATTAAATTATATAGAATTTGTTGTTGTTAGTAGTTGTTAAGTTATCATAATCTCACATTTTTATGTTTAAAAAATGTAGGCATTGGTTCAATTTATGTCTGAAATTAGAGGAAATAAAGTTACCTTTAATCCAAACAAGCTTGTCCTTACCGCCGGCGCTACTTCCGCAAATGAGACGCTCATGTTTTGCCTCGCCAACCCGGGCGACGCTTTTCTCCTTCCTACCCCTTACTACCCCGGGTACGTTACATTTTTTTTATATTGTCAGTGTATATAAGTTAAATTATTTTGATTACATTACTTATGTTACATTTGTACGTATGCAGATTTGATCGAGACTTAAAATGGAGGACCGGGGCTGAAATAGTTCCAATACAATGTACAAGTTCAAATGGTTTTCGAATTACACAATCCGCTCTTGAAGAATCTTATAAATTAGCGAAAACTCGCAACCTTAGAGTTAAAGGGGTGCTAGTGACTAACCCATCGAACCCATTGGGCACGGCATTAACACGTAACGAGCTCGAGCTACTTGTTAGCTTCGTTGCAGAAAAGGGGATTCATCTTATTAGCGATGAAATATATTCAGGCACGGTTTTTAATTCGCCTAAATTCGTTAGTGTTATGGAAGTATTAATCGAAAATAATTACATGTATACTGAAGTTTGGGGCCGAGTTCATATTGTCTATAGCCTTTCGAAAGATTTAGGCCTTCCCGGTTTCCGAATCGGGGCGATTTACACGAACGACGCGATTATTGTCTCCGCGGCTACAAAAATGTCGAGTTTTGGGTTAATTTCTTCGCAAACTCAATATCTTTTATCGGCTATGCTAGCCGATAAAAAGTTTACGAAGAAATACATCTCTGAAAATCAAAAGAGGCTCAAGAAAAGACATGCAATGTTAGTGAAAGGACTTGAGAGTACTGGAATTAGTTGTCTTGAGAGCAATGCCGGTTTATTTTGTTGGGTAGATATGAGACATTTATTAAAGACCAATACATTTGAGGCAGAAATTGAGCTATGGAAGAAAATAGTTTATGAAGTTAAGCTTAATATTTCGCCCGGATCGTCATGCCATTGTACTGAACCGGGTTGGTTTCGTGCATGTTTTGCGAACATGTCAGAAGATACATTGAATCTCGCTATTCAACGTATTAAAATTTTTGTTGATTCCTCTGATGTGATTGGTACCAATGTTGACCAAACTAATCAGACTAATCAGAATACAAGTACAAGTCCAAAGAAGAAGTTATTTGCCAAGTGGGGTTTTCGGCTATCATTCAACGACAGAGAACGATAGTCTATGTGAACAGAAGGCCGATTCAGAATTCAAATTTGATATCGCCGATGTGAACATTCCCTTTGTCCATGGTGATTTTTTATAACTCAATATTTTTAGAAATTGAGTTTTCAATTATTTTTATTTTTTTTTAATCAAAACTATACTTTTTTTTTGTGTGTTTTTAATGTAGAGAATGCACTCGGTCCATGTGATGGACGAGAAGTGTTTTTTCATTTTCATTATTTTTAAATGCACTCGGTCCATGTGATGGATGAGAAGTGTTTATTTCATATTTCATCATTCGTTGTAAAAAAAAAACATACTACAAAATATATATGTGTGAAATCTTATTGAATTGTTCAAACTATAGCATTATTTCACAAGTTTTCTTGAATTATTCGTCATTTGCATCATATGATATTGGTCCTATTTGATATATAAAACACTACATGGTTATATGATACACATTGTTTATTTAGATTTCAGTTATCATTCTAAAATTAAAAGGGCATAAAATAATATTAAAAAATTATATGGCAAGTATACGAATTAATGGGAATAACATGCTACAATATGGATGCGGCGAAACTAACGGCAACACACCATGTCTTTTATATATATATATATATATATATATATTCATTAATAGATTTGAATATTTTTTTTAATATATATAATAGGAGGGGGAGAAAAGAAAAAGATCATATGGCTCAAGTTAAGACTTGTTCAACACAAAGAAACTCAAATCATAGTCGGATTTAAGACTATTTCTGTGAATTAAACAAAAGTCATTGTCATTGGCTCGAGTTATATACTATGTAAGAAAAAAAATTAAAATATAAATATAGCAAGATCACGTCATTTTGAATTCAATGATTCTAAAGGTGTGTGTAGAGGATTTTTTTTTCATGTTTGATTAGTTAAATTTTTTGAAAAATACATTCATTATATTTTTGAAAGTGACTTTTTATGTACTATTTATTACCATTTTAGCAAATTTTTACGTATAAAATTATCTTTAGCAGGAAAAATACTAAGTTCAAATAAATCTATACCCTACATTCCCCTCTAGATTCATACGAAGCATATATAATTAAAAAAAAATCTATTAAATAAATATAAATAATAAATTTCAAATGACTAATAAAACATTGACTCATTGAATTCATGAATATCACTATTTGTTCATTCTCACATATGATAACGTGATTCTCTAGTTCTAGACTTCTAGGCATTCCCATACTTGGCAAATTGAGGAATAAGTTAATAATTTGTTTTTGCTAGATAACTTCACCAACTACGTAAGTGGGTAAAGTTGGTTGCAAGTAATCTCAGTTTTTTAATGCATTTGACTTTGTACCATTTCTAAATTTGGGCCTTCACTTGATATAATCAGACTCGTAACCACGATTTCGAAAGGATGATTTACTATTACGAAAAGATATATTTAAAATATAAATTTAATCGGTTTGAACTTTTCCTTCTTAATGTTGAACTGTTAAATTTTAAAAATTATAAGTCCAACATAAATAATACTACTAGTTTTAAATTTTGATATGCACATTTGATTTAATTATATAAAATATTTACGGTGCTAATTTTTTTTTAGGAATTTCCAATATTGTAACACACTTGTATTTTTTTAAAGATTAAAGCAAAAAAACAAAAGAAAAATTGATTGAAATGCCACAAGTGTTACTGATAACCACTTGGAGGGGTGTTACTAAAAAAAAATAAGATAGATATAAAATTTAAATTTCTATCTTTGCTTAGAGGTACACCCAATCATCATTATATTATTATATGTTACTTTTAATATGGATTCACACCTCTATATTTAAATATTTTTTAAAAATATAACACTACTATATATGATTTAGAAAGAGGAGCATGGATTCACGTGAACACACGGAACCCCCTCTAGATTTGCCTCTGGATATGATAATATATTTGAGCGTTCATTAATTTGTATTTTTTTTTTATTCTTTATTCAAATTTCAGTGTTAAGTAATTTTTATTGAAATTGGTCGAAATTTGATTAAATCTCAATTCGTATTGAGAAGGAGACTTTTGAGTACTTATTGAATGAGTTTTACTAGTATTATTTTTTTAGTGATTAGTCAATAGTTCAGCTTAGCTAGCTTACTTTACGTTGAGGTCAATTTTTTATAATTAATTATTATTATTTTTCTTATTACGGTATTATACCGAACCATGTTATGTTTCATTATATATCACATTTAAATAAATATTAGACAGAACTAAAGACAAAGTTGACTTTTACTTCACAAACATGAGTTATTGTTTGTTTGAATAAAATTTTAAAATTTACTGATTTAAAAAGGTTTTTTTTTTTAATTTGTTATTTGGTGATAAAATATGAGTTTTTTTTTTCAAAAAAAAAAAATCTTTCTATCATTGTAACTATGTGTTGCCAAAACCGTTTTAATAGGTTGGTGCAGTAATTAAGCCTGAAAACAAATAATTTTCCCCGAATATAAATTAAATATTCGAGATCAGGCAATATTTTATACGTATTCTTCAATATAATTATGATCCCAATTAAGAATTCTAACAAAATAAATCCCATTATGGGCAACATCAAAATGTATCATATTGATATTTAATATGAAGATATTTAACATATAAATATAATTTTCATCATTTTAATTTGACTATACATAAAATTTTAAAAGTAAAAAAGCTTTTAATTTTAGATTAAAAACGTGTATAATATATCAAAATACCTTTTGATCTTATGGTCTTAAATATATCACGTGAAGTGTTTAAAATTAAGAATTGTCTGATCAAGAAAAAAAGTATTGTATTTTTTTTATTATAATCGATGAGGGTTGGTAGTAATTATAAAATTATTGTAATAATAAGATATAATGCAAGTAGGAATTTTAAAACTATTTACTTGATTATGTTGACTCTATGCATGTGCCAAACGAAATAAATTAAAATGCTTATTATTGAGCACCATATGATATGCTTTCCGTTATAATTATAACCAACCAAACATATAGTTCGTTACAATTTATTTATTTATTATTCAAATTATTTTAGTTGTGATTCATTTAGCTTATCTGATTCTGGACGGTTGTTAAATTCATAATTTAACATATAGTGATCACCATAATATATGTGATGTTGTTTCTTTCTCTGAAAAATTAGATAATTAAGGTGTGCTCGGTACACAGAAAAATATATTTTCCATGAAAAATGCTCTTCAGAAAAATTAATGAATTTCTTACATAGTTTATTATATTATGTATAAAAAATATTATTTTAAAAATCATTTGTACATGATATAGATAAATACTATGGAAGGCAGGAGATGTGAGTCACAAGAGTGGGGTGAAGATGAATTGTACTGGAGAGCAGGGAGGATATAATTAACGTGTAATATGTAATATGTTGATATTGTTTTTTCTACTTCTACTTGAAAAATACTCATTTTTTTTACTTTTAAGGAACTTGTTTTCTCGAAGAATGTATTTCAAAAATTTTGACCAATCAAACGTGAAAAAATTTAAAAACATTCCATACCAAACACACCCTAATTATCCCTTACTAGTTGACTAATTAAATTTTGTGTTTAATTAAATCATCTAAGATAACGATAATTAACGATCGAGATCTCCCTGCTTTAACCTTTAATTTATAGTCAAATAATGTTTCATTTTTGGTTAGCAAAAGATATAGGCCTAAGACAAACTATTAATCAACAAAGATACTGAGCGTAATAAATTGAATTCACATGAAGACATAATGTTTAAACATTTTGGAACATAAATAACTTTAATTAGTACAATGTTGTTTCCAGTCAAAACATGGATTTCTAACACCAGATTTGACACTTAAATATTTTAATTAGGCTGATAAAATGAATACCAAGATTAAAATTAGGTGACTCAGGCCGCAAAAAAGACAATGTTAATTGTTTGTGTCCCTCACTAATGGGAAAAATGAGTTACATTATTGTTGTCTCTTACTTATACAGTCTTGAGAAATCTTCACCTGATCATAAATAGTTTTTAAAGTTAAATTAGGTTCAATATTAATTTTCTTATCATAACATTATTAGGGGTCGTTTGGTAGGCCGCATTAAAATAAATAGTCCATGTATTATGTGTGATATTATTTAGTACTATGTTTGATAGGAATTTGGGCCTATGTAGTATGTATAACTAATCCATGGATTAGTTATACCTCCTACATGGTATTATAGGATGTATTACTAATACCTTCCATTTGGAGGTATTAGTAATACATGGGATATAATACCACGGGATAAGNTAACGAATCCATGGATTAGTTATACCTCCTACATGGTATTATAGGATGTATTACTAATACCTTCCATTTGGAGGTATTAGTAATACATGGGCTATAATACCACGGGATAAGTCTATGTAAAGACAAAAATATCCCTCAAATCATTTTAATTATTTTGTTTATTTTATGTTTTATATTTGTACTAGTAAATTTATTTAAATAAATTAGCTTGCAAATTATTTAGAGAGAGTTGTTTGTTACTAAATAAATCCAATACAAATTAATACAATATATAAAATTGCATACATTTTAAAACTACAACTTGCAATATTTATGTATAAATGTAGATGGTTTATTCAATTTTACTATTGTTTACCGCCTTTTCAATTTTAAAAGTGATATATAATTTATCTTTTTTAAATTGAAAATTGACATTTTGTAAGTGAACAATTTACTAAGATGATAATTATTTATCCTCAAATAATTTAAGTGGGAAAAAAGGCAAACATGGCAACAAAATTGTTCTTCTCATAGCTAATTAGAAGGCCATAAAAAAATAATATTGTCTGGCAATTATTTATCTTAACCCAATTACATAATAATTCAAGGGTAAAATTGGAAAGAAGTTTTTTATAAAGTTTTAATCTAAACACAAGATGAGGTGGAAAATAATGAACCAAACACTTGATAAAAATAAACTCTGCATTACTAATCCCTGCATTATTAATCCTTGCATTACTAATCCCAACATTACTAATCCCTACACTATTAGTCTATGTACCAAACAACCCCTATTCTTGATTTACAAAATATAATGTTGGGTCAGTATGTTAAATATTGTATTAATTGTTCACTCTCCCTATGTCTAGTCCTCAGCTACGGGGTGAGGTTGGATGTTAAATGTCTCAATTGGTTGATCGGTAATAGACTGTTGTCTTATTTGATCTTGGACAAATCTCACCTTATGAACAAACTTTTAAGGTTAAGTTAAGTCTTAGAATTTTTCTTCTTTAAGGAATACAAACTAGCCTAATATTGTTACAAAATCATCCAATATACTACAAACGAAGCTACTCTTTGTAAGACTATTTGTGCAATAACTCAAACTCTCAAAGTTTGGTGTGCGAACAAAAGTTTCACATTAGTAATTGAAAAACAAAAATATAATTAAACTATAAGTAAGGTGTAAGAATACTCTTAACAATGTGATACTTTTTAAGAAAAAAAAAAACAGATGATATCGTCACACTAGCTATATTAAAATTATCTTTAGACTGACTAAACCCAACATCGAGAAGGCAATCCATAACAAAGATTTGATTGAAATTGAATGGTATGGGGAGTCATATGGGTTTCACATGAGTAGGTCATGCAAGAACATGCAAAAGAACATAGAAACACTACTTGCACAATAATTCTCCTAACTATTGTTAAGCAGGTTGGGTATTAGGGTTTCATTCAAGGATTAATAACCTACTATATATGTCTTTTTGTAGTTCATCCTAGACAATGTTGGTCATTTCAGATTAATGAACATGACACTTTGTCTCACCAATTATAAACTACATATTTCCCTACTTCCCTTACCTCTACATTTAATTCTCTTAGGACAAGAATAGGTTATCATACAATATATTCACCCATCGATTAATTCATTAATTTATATAACGTAATTTGATTGTGTAGAAAATTCTTTTTAAAAAACTTTTAAAATATGTGGCAATCTTAAACATGTCATGAGAGCTATTAAGTTTTAAAGTAAAAAATGTTCTCAAATATAGTGTCCAATAAAATAGGACAAAGACACTAGCATTTATTTCAGATTGTTCTTGTCTAAAGTGTCTGGACTATGGTCCATAAATTTTGTTGATATTTTATTGGAAAAGATATCTAATTAAACAAATATTTCTATCATATTTACGGATTCTCCTTATAGTTTGAAATAATTACATATGGTTTCACTAATTAGTTTTCATACCAAATTTCAAGTCAGATACAACTAGATACACATATTTTTGCTACTAGATACACTAAAATAGGTCGGAGAGAGGCGAGCGAGAGAAGGAGTCTATGTATTCCAGATACATGTGAATCACACTAGAAGCATGTATTTGAGATATCAAATACGTTCTAAAATACAAACACATAGGTGAGAGGTGAGTGAGATAGGAGAGAGGTGTGCGAGAGAGTCAAATACACTTGAATATAGTGTATTTGGAATAGATTGCACCTAATTTTGACCCTTGTATCTAACATACATGTATTTGGACGCGCTAGATACATATATCTAAAGTTCAAATTCTGGTAAGGAACGTAATACTACAAATTAGCGTAAATCTAAGTAATTAACTTCTAAAATAGTGAGATTTGTGTTATTTACCCCTTTTTTGAAAGATGGTGAAGAAACAAAATTATTAAATCCCAATAAAAGAAGACCATTTCTTCTATTTGAGATAATCACAGAACAAATACAGTTAAGATACGATATTACAATATATAAAGATACTTTTTATTATTTACCAAACATAATTTTATATTACAATACCTAGCAGATATGTGGTTTTCTAAATTTTGGATAACAATCACAAATTTTTAGGTTTATTTACGGAATATGAATGTGGATCTTCTTCTTATTGTGTCAAATTTGTTTCACTATGTATTGTATGGAATGGATATATAATATGATACATTCATCTTTTTTGACATTCACTATAGAAATATATGTATTGAATGGGTATACAAATTTGGTTACTCAAATCTTTTTTATACATGTTTAAGTTTAAGTAATATGTATACTAACTATGAAAATTGGTATAAAAGCCAGAGCTCACCAAATTTTATATTTATTGACTGTTTGAGTTTATGAAATGGATATAGAAACTGATATCTATAGATTGTGATATTCAATTTTAGGCGATATATATATCTAAGTTGGTATGCAAATAGGCACTCACCAAATTTTATATATTGTTAATTATTGGGATACTTTCACAATATAGTCACTCAAAATAAAATAATTGTGCTACATAGCTATAGTTTGATAATTACAAGCTATAGCTATATTTAAATGACAGTATTTGTATATTCAGTAATATATATGTATTTATACAAAATCTGAAAATTTGTATTTTTAAAAAAATAAGGAAAGGGCGGTAATTTCAGTTGTAGAAAGGAAAACAATCACTTAATTGATGCGATTATCTCTTTACCAAATAGGACTCATTCATACGAACAACACCAGGAATTCATGCTATCATTACCCTTCTGCAATTCAAACAATTTTATCATTATAGAAGCAAACAGGTAATACAATGGATTCAGCTCATTTGTATGTATGTTGAATTTTCGTGGAGAAACCTATATTTGATTTGCATTGATTCGTGTTTTTGATTTGCATTCATCTAGATGAAGAACTTGAAAAGGCAGAGCAATTGAACTGATTTGTATATGTATTTGTATAAATTTTCCATTAATAATTGGAGTTTCATTCGAACAACTGTTTGCAATTGTATTCTAATAGATTGAGAATTAACTAATTGGGAAAAAGGACAAATATATCCCCAAACTATCATAAATGGTATGTGTATACCCTTCGTTATACTTTACGTATGTATTTACCATTGCCGTCAATTTTTTAGGCTGTGTATACCCTCAACCCAAACGGAGGGACATGTGACATCATCCTAGCATTCATCCGATTTTAATTTATTTACCTAAAAATAAAATTACTCACTCAACTATCCATTTCTAAGATCCAATTAAGACCCGAATTAAAAATATGTTCCCAAAATCGCCAGATAGCAGCCTCCAAATTCGTCAATATGCCAAAATTTGAGATTATTATTCTACTGTGTGATTCAACTGAGGATTTTAACCTCAAATGCATTGTTCTCCACCCTTTAAAACATCTTGTCCTCCACCTCTAATCTATGCATTATTCTCTGTTGTTGCAATTTTGTGGGAAATTGTTTTTGTTCTCCAGTATTGCAATTTGTACATACAATTTCTTATGGATCGTTCTCCACCCTCTAATCTAAGTTTTCCAAAAGAAAATTGAATCAGTGGAATCGTTCATTAATCTCTTTTGATAGCCGGCGACGGAGCTCCGACATGTCGACGGTGCTCCGACATGTCAACGGAGCTAATGCAAAAAGAGGTGTCACCATCGCTAGCCTAACTCGTCAAAAAGACCTAAAAGACACAGAAGAAGAACTCCAAATTGTATTTGAAGGCAGTGCCACCCTAGATGGTTCTCAGTCACGACATCGCTGCCGCATCATGCCACCAAAATGATAATTGCCAATGCAATTCCGTGGGAAATCATCTCAGCAACACTATACGTTAAAAGCCTCAATTGAATCACAACAGGGCTCAATGAATTTGGAAATTAGAATTTGATGTTTAAGTTGGGTTTGGTCTTTAATTCAGGTCTTAATTGGATCTTAGAAATGGATAGTTGAGTGGGTAATTTTATTTTTAGGTAAATAAATTAAAATCGGATGAATGCCTAGGATGATGCCATGTGTCCCTCCGTTTGGGTTGAGGGTATACACAACCTAAAAAATTGACGGCAAGGGTATATACATACGTAAAGTCTAACGAAGGGTATACACATACCATTTATGATAGTTCGGGGGTATATTTTTCCTTATTTCCTAACTAATTTTTATCCATGATTGTATAATTACTCCATTGATAATTAGAGTTTTGGTTGAAGAATCGGTTTTTAGTTGTATTTGAATTGAGCGAGAGAGACAACTTGATATCTGCAATTTGAGTACGTAAATGTATATAAGTATAAATCAATTGTATAATCTACTGTAGTTTAATTTATGTCAAATTGTATATGTCCATAATCGTATACATATATTCATCAAAGATTATTTATAGACTTGTATGTTTTGTATATGTATAATTTTACATTATTTGTAGAATCATATAAGTTAGTGTTTGTATGTGTATAATTGATTGTTGGTGTAAATTATGTGGAAAAATTGTCTGTATAAGTTAACTAATTACGCTTGTAGTTGTGTAATTGACATAAATTTGATTTGTGGACTTGTATAATTTGATTGTTGACTTGTATATTTTGTATATGTATACTTTTACATTATTTGTTTTGTGAAAAAGTTGTTTGTTGAAAGTGTGTTTGTATATTTTTGAATTCCTGTTTGTATATGTACACATGAGTTATTTAATTCTGCTAAAAAAATGGGATGATGCAAACTATTACATTGCCTACGTTATCGAGGGGATAGTTTTTAGAGAAAATGTGTCTTACACAGAGTTGTATAATACATAAATTGTATATGCATAAAAAGTTGTAACTCAGTTGAATACGTATAAGTAGTTGTAACACTTTAGAGATAAACACTTCATATACAAAATCAGTTGAATACGTATAACACTTTAAATACAAACACTTCAAATACAAATACTTCATATACAAAATTATTTGAATACGTATAACACTTCAAATACAAACACTTCATATACAAAATCAGTTGAATACGTATAACACTTCATATACAAAATCATTGGAAACGTATAACACTTCAAATACAAACATCATATACAAAATCTGTTGAATACGTATAACACTTCAAATACAAACATCATATACAAAATCAGTTGAATACGTATAACACTTCAAATACAAACACTTCATATACAAAATCAGTTGAATACATACAACACTTCAAATACAAACACTTCATATGCAAAATCAGTTGAATACGTATAATACTTCAAATACAAACACTTAATATACAAAATCAGTTGAATACATATAAGAAGTTGAATACGTATAAACAGTTTTATACAAAAACTGTTGGTTGTATATGTATAAAACATGAAAAAAAATATTGGATAATCATCCATTTTTGTTTGATTCAATTATACACCTCTCGTGACTCTCCTAGAGGATGTGTCATCATCCATTATCCAACTGTAAATCTGAAAAATCAAAAGAAATTTCAATGATATACAAATACAAATCGAAAAATGATGAAGTCCCAAAAAAAATGTAAAGAGAATTTAAATGTAAAACAGTTACCTATAAATCAGGAATCACAATTGGGAGGGAACGAGTGAAAATTTCAAAATTTGAAATCAATTTTGATTGCGAGAATAAAGGAGAAAATAAGAGAAAGTGATTGAAGAGAGAATGGGTCCATTCGTATATAAGGAAAATAGTGTTGTACATGATTATACAAATAAGACGAATTGAAAAACATAATTACCGAGATTAAATGACTGTGAATGGTAATATAAACAAACATTAGCTATGGTAGATAATTAAGTAGCATAAGTTTGCTTAGCTATGTAATTTTTCCAAAATTATTTTAGTATATGAAATGGCTATACAAACTGATATCTATGAGTTGTGATATTCAATTTAGGTGATATTAGTTTCTATATCAATTTCATTCATTATGTGCTTATTTTTTTTAATTTAAGATTTCATTACATCTACCTCCATGTTGAATCAAGATCGAATAAACATTACCATCTTTCATTCAAAAAAAAAAAATTGTATTGTTATACAATAATATATATGCAATGCACTTTTGTCAATAATGACAAAACAAGGGTGATGTATATTAGCTATTGACAAGTATATCTGAATCATCATTGATACATAATTTTCTAAATGATAAATGTAGATTATATATGATACATAATTTTCTAAATGATAAATGTACATTATATATTTGCTATACAATTTATGATATACATATAATGCACATTGATTTTCATGATTTTTTTATTTTTTTCGTTCAGTATTTGATATATGTATTGGAGTACGACTAGTTTAGATTCATCTCGAATGGGACCTCATTCAGAGGACAACGCTCTTGGTGGATATTTTCATACCTAGGGCTCGAATATGAGACATTTTGTTAAGAAAATAGCATCCCCAACCACTGCACCATACCCTTTGGTTGTTGATTTACACGATTGAAAGCATATAATAATGTGTATTTATTTTTTTACAATAGTGTACACAAAGATAATTTAATTTTGAACAACTTTCATATTTAGCAAACATAAAAATCATATTTCTATACTATAGCTATAGTTTGCATAATTGCGCTCCATAGCAAACTTCATCAGATTGTATAAATCGCTGGGGGCATCAGATTTGTATAAAATCGTTGGCAGCCTCTCATTTGTATAAATCGTTGGCAGCCTTTCGTTTGTATAAATTGTTGGCAGCCTCTCAATTCAATTTTATGTGTTTGTATATCTGCATAAAATTTGAATTTGTAGACAATTGAATCGAAATAAAACGTTTGTATATCAAATCTCTCTCTCATTTTATACAAACACAAATTATACATTGTATTTTGTATAATCTGTGTTTGTATAAAACGAGAAAGAGAGAAAGGTAAAAGAGAACCGGGCAGGGGAAGATTTGTATTGTATAATTATAAGTGTGTAGGACGAAGATATATGTATTTGCATGTGTACATACAATTTTCTCTCGCTTTATACAAACAGAAACACAATTTATACATTTGTGTTTATATAAAGTGAGAGAGGTGGGGGAGAGACTGGCGAGCGAGAGAAGGAGAGTGGCGAGCGAGAATTTCAGGGAGAGAGGCGAATGGCAACAGTTCTACGAGATACAATTAAATCAAACAGTGGTTATAACATTTAAATTGAATTAATAGTTTGCTATTACATATATACAATTTTCCCTTTAATTTTAGATACACTATAATTGTATTGTATAAGAAAAAAATTGCATGTATATTTCTAAAAACAAGTAAAAGATTAATGGGCAAAGATTGTCAAACACAATCGGCAAATCAATTATTTTTTAAAATTAAAAATTAATGAACCTCTTTATTATTATTTTTTAAAAAAAAGAAATCAATGAAATTTATTCGGTTATTTTTTCGTAAAAAATTACAATTATTTTTAAAAATTATTTTCAAGAAAAATCGATGGATATTTGTTGTTTTTTAAAATTTTCTTTTCAAGAAAAATCGAATGATTTGGTCGATTTTTATTGTGGAAAACTGCAATTGACGAGTGTAAATAAAAATAACTTAAGTATTTAGTCAAAAATCATCAATAGTCTAATGGTAAATTAATTTTGTGCCATGAAATAGATCTTGATTTGATTCTAGTCGTTTCTATTAAAAAAAATTTAGAACTTATTAAAAATTGTGGTCGTTGCCATAAAAGATTATTTTTTTAAAAAAAAAATTACCTTTATTTTAAGAAATAATTCGAAAAAAGTATTCAGTAAAAATTCTTTATCCAAAATAATTCTATTATCACTTAATATTTACAAGGAAAAACTACATAACTATACATACATCACTACCATATATATTATATTACCTCTAGTTTAAAACAATTACATAAACTATCACTTTTAATATTTATATCATATATTTTAAAAGATTTAATTACATACACAAATCCCTTAAATATGATATTGAATAATTATCTTAAATTTAAACTCCTTAATTAATGGTCCACATTAACAACTCAATTTTTTTTATCACATAAATCACATCTGCCGTTCCCCACCCCACGTCCACTAACCCTCATTCTTCCTTCATCCTCTCAATACATATTTGCATGTTCAAATCAACATTATACAGATATGTTTGTTTCTATTATTTTATTATTCTCATGTATCTTGGTTTTGTATCTGAGTCAAAGTTCATAATGTTCTGACATTCTGTCACGACCCAACCCACCGGGCCGTGCGTGCACCTACATACTACCACCTAAGTAGGAGAACTCACATATCCCAATTAATTTAAAATATGCAGAAAATTAAATAAGCGGAAATAATACATACTAACAGAATTTTATAAATAAGAACCTTTAACACAATTTGATTAAGACTTGTAAAGTAATTAACACCCCCAAGGATCTAGTCTAAACAGGTACAAGAGCTACTAAGAGTACAACTGGACATGATAAATAAAAGACACCGCTCCCACCATGCGAAAGGAAAATTTAAAGCTGCTGGAGATTTTCTTCGTCCACCTAATGAAACATCACCGATCCTGCAATCAGACTATGTCAAAAGACATAGCAAGAGTAGTATCAGTACAAAACACACGTACTGGTAGGAATCATTGATCAACCCGACTCCCACCGCACAATATAAGAAACCAACTAGTAAGATTATGAATTAAAACCACTCCCGTCTCCACCTTCCCCTCTCTCAAGTTACCGACGGATCACACTAGCACTTTAACTACTAACCCCTTTCCGGTCAACCTACTCACTAGGTTCTTGATCAAAGCCTAACCATTCTAACACATAGGAAAACCCCTAAGTACAACTACAAGCATTCTAACTAACCAATCATGTCCTCCCTTACTCCCACTACACATTACCCGGTCATGGCTTCATAGTACATTACGCCACACTTCCTAACCCCTAATACAATCCCTTTCTCTAGGGTGAAATCCCCCTAAGCACTTACATCACGTATAATAACCCCACTCCTTGACATTACAGCACACGACTCCCTCACTTGGACATTAACAATTCTCGAGACGCTGACTCCCCACCTCCGTTTCACCTTCCATCAATATCATCAAGTCTACTCAGCATAGACGAACAATCAAGCATAAGACCTCACAACCATAACACAACTAAGAGAAATACAACATCAATATCATTACGAAACCATGATCAAACTCACATTATCCAGGTACACAATAATGACAAGTCATTAGTCCTATCACGGAACCCAAACCCAAACTGTTAGCATATCGAAATGTGGTACCCGATCCAAAGATTATGCCGAAACGTGGCAACCGATCCCATAATTATGTCGGAACGTGGCAACCGATCCCAATTAGTTAGTGTGTCGGAACGCAACACCCTATCCATAATCACAATCACAATGCATATCATCACAAATCATGCAACAAGAGGTGATTCATAACATATAGTTCTTCGTTCATACTTATTCCCATTAGGTGTGATCAACAGCCTTCGTTCATATACATGCACAATTTACAATAACGCAAGAACAAATATACCACCCTCAATGATAGAACACAACCATCACCACCGAACTATTTAACCACGTATATCATGTAACCATTAATTCAACCATACCTAACCCTAGATCATCATCTAAGGCTTCTTCCTAGGATTTAACCATATTTCGTTCGGTGCGCGAGGGCCTACACATAATTCGACTATTGATTTACATATATTACGTACTGAACACAGATTTATAACTACTCAATTCATAAAACCTAGGCTACCTGGGCGCCAAGCAGCTACACAGAGGAATTGAAGATAATTTTCTGGGTTTTCGGACGACATGGCGGTGAATTTGGCCAAGAATCCGCAAGATATCGCCATCCCCACGCTAGAAATTTCCCTCTCTTTCCTTCCCAAACTTAGAGTAGCTTTCTGAGGGTTTCCAGGGTGTTTTACGACTAATTTAGGTATTTTAAGGAGAAGGGAATAATATAATTTTACGTTATTTACATTTTGTCTCGCCTATCCCGCTTTGGCGCCGACTTACCCCGCCTTAGCGGCATCTGGCCCGCTCTGGTGGGATAATAGCCCAGAATATTCCCAGATTTTTGTTTCTCCTAAATAACGACAGTTCGGGTTGTTACAATAATACCAATTTACCCCTTATTCGTCCCCGAACGACTAATACACGAATCGTCACACGCCCTAACTCAGTTACTCGGAGTACTCCTAAACTAAGAATTGGTCCACTACGAGATCACTACGAACGGTGACTCTTTAGACAATCGGCACACGAAAGGTTTTGTACTCAAGGCCTAGAAGAAAATGAGGCAACTTACAACGAACGCATCCAAATTTTCACAGCCTGATCCCGCCAGAGCGACATGCCTTCCGCTAAGGCGGAGCCGCTGTGGCGAGAAATCTCTCGCTGTAGCGGGGGAATCGTAAACAGTAAAAAGGGAAATGCGGAATGGTTTCCTCATTTCCTCCTTTTCTAACTCAAAATTCCCAAAACTTTCTCAACCTCTTTGTTCCGAACGTCCAAATTAAAGTAATGCTCTTGCTCGTTACTCTCTTTACTTCGTTACTTGCTTAACTACGCTTGCATGCCCTTAAACAATTGATTAGAATAGGTTTTGGTGGTCATTTTTTGAACTTGAACATAGGTGCTTGATTGGATAGAAAAACGTAGCATAGGTACTTCCGTTACGTCCCCAACGTTCCCACAACTTCCTGGGCGTAAGGATTTCGTAAGAAATACAGTTAAATCGATACATATACGGGTGGGGGAAGTTGAGGGTTCTCTTGGTGTGAAACTCCAATTTAGGCCTCATTTAGGAGTTATTTTACCGAAATAATTGCTTATTTAGGTCCTAGGGTAGTTTATATACTTTGATCTGCTTAAATTCTTTTGAAAAAGAAGGTTTTGGGGCGAAAAGGTGCCATTATCGCGCCTGGTGTTCGTCCTGGCTTCATCCCGCTATAGCGGCCTTAATAATCCCGCGAGGGCGGGAACATGGCCGCTGTGGCGGGATACTCCAGACCAGTTGCTTGCACCCTTAACCCAGAAATTTCCCTCTTCTTGTTTTAGCTTTAAATAGACTATCCTATTGTGTTCTAACTCATATTCAACTTATTGCAGGCTCTCTAAATGGCAGGTCAAAATGAAGAAAAATTACTCTTCATTCGGTTCCCCGATGCCGTGAGTCGGGAAAGGCATCACGACAAACGCAACACGGGGTTCTATTGCGAGAGAGGGTTCGTGTTGCACAATCTAGAGGAGAAGGCGCTTGCATTTTATGCTCACCTGATGGAGTTCGGGCTCCACAAATTGAGGCTCTCCCAGATACATGTTTCACTTGGGTGAGGGAGTTCTACGCCATCCTGCCTTTTGTACGATGGGATGACTCTCACCCCGTCATCCGTATTCGGGGAGTTGACATTCCCTTGAATGCCACTGTCATAAATGAGGCTTTAGAAGTGCAAGGAGGTCTCGAACGCAGAGTATGAGGCCAAGCTGAGAGAGATAGATCTGGAGTGGCTGAGAGACACTTTAGTTGAGCCTGCGCGCCGGGATCAGGTCTACTGGGCTACGACACAGGGTATTACTAGCACAAATTGGTCACCCGATTCTAAGAGGTGGCTAAACGTGTTGACTAGGAGGATCCGCCCATCAGGAAACCGCACCGACATGACCTTTCCCCGGGATTTAGTGGTGGTGTGCGCCATACAGGGTATAGAACTTAATGTGGGGGCGCAGAGCATTTCAGAGTGGAAGATGTTCTACCGGGGTAATAAGAAGGCTTTCTTCCTACCGGGACTTATTACTGCGCTGTGCAAGCAGGCGGGAGTGCCACTTTTTGATGCCGATGAGGTACTTTCTATGGATCCCCCCCTTCACCCTCTTTTGGTTAGGGCAGGTTCTACTTTCAGGAGCAAGAAGAGGAGAACGGGAAGGCCTAGTAGCAACAAGACGGCCGTGGGTTCGAACGACGAGACACCAGTCTCAGGTGCACTGGTCGAGGAGGATTTTATGGCTATCCGGAAGAGGTTGGGGAGTGCCTTTGCTGACTTCACTCCGGTTCCACCCAATAGTGCCCTAGAGGTCGAGATGGTCCGCTGGGAGCTAAGCTAGGAGAGGATGAAAGGTATGGAAAGGGATCGTCTGATGGTCCGGATATGGAAGACCGTGAGGACCATATTCACTTGTGTTGCCCTGGTCAGGAGCTTCCCCGAGTCGAAAAAATAGATTTCCAGCACTTTACCTTCCTGGACGAGGCCGTGACAGGCCTTGTGCCTCTGGAGGATCTATGCTCAGATATTGACACCTCCTAGTCCCAGAGTCCCTGATTTGGTTTTTCGCCTGTCATGGGATTGTAAATTCTAGAACAACTCCATTTTTATCTTTTGCTTTCCTAAGTTTTTGTAGCACATAAATGCTGGTTTTCTAGCTGTTTTATGTAGCTGCTGATTAATTACCGAGTTTTATCATTTATACTTGTTTTCTGAACACCGAAGGGATTGCAGGGATTTGTTCGGACCCCATTCGGGGTTGAAAAATTGAATTTAGGGAAGACAGGGGAGGCAGGACTTAGGTTCTGTCTCACCCTGTCCCGCTCTGGTGGTCTCGCTATGACGGGAATAATCCTGCCCCAGTGGCTCAGATGAAACCAAAACCTAGGCCAATAATTTCTGGGTTCTCTACGTTTCTCTAAAAATTTTCCCAAGTTCCCAGCTTAACCGGACACTCTAAGATAAATCTCCAAGCTAGGAAAATCATTAGCTACTCCTAGTCATTCTTAACGATACAACATCCAACTCGTTCCCACTAATTCAACGTTATACCCATAAATTCACACGATTAATTGTTGTTTGCGACGCACGTCCAAATTTTCATCTTACGAATCACCCCGTAATTTATCTAGACCCTTGTACCCAAACTTAGTTATAACTTCTTCCCTCAACGGGTTTCATGATACTCAAGTAGTTACACTTGAATAATTTCGATAACTCAGCCAATGTTTTGCACATATCAATCCAGGCATGCAACACTGTGTCCTTAATCATGTCACACACATCTGCCATAATACTTTCATATATTATCAGTAAATTCAAACACCCAAGAAGACTTTCATATACACAGTTATTTCAAACGACAAGAAGCACGCATTCACAGTTACCTACTACATACCACAACAATTTCAACTTATTAGTTCGTTCGTCCCATATATGGCCATTAATGATCATCTATGCCTTATACAACCCTTAAGGCCAAATACCAATTGAAACCTTCTCAGTTCCAACTAACTTTGCTTGTGTCCCTTTAGTCGTAACCACGATGTCTAGTTCACTTCATTGAGATACCAATTGGAATCGGGAGATACCAATTGGGCTCAACTCATACCACAAGTGACACTCGCACGAAAGGAGAGCAAAGATGAGACAACTTCCTATAATGCTTCATAACTTCTTGATGATTAGGTGTGGACGTCAACACACCAATCCACAAGAGTTTATTTCATATTTTGCTCTTGTACTGGTAGACAGGTAACCTAGGCTCTGATACCAATTTGTCACGACCCAACCCACCGGGTCGTGCAAGCACCTACATACTACCACCTAAGTAGGAGAATCCTCATATCCCAATTAATTTAAAACATGCAGAAAATTAAATAAGCGAAAATAACATATACTAACAGAATTTTATAAATAAAAACCTTTAATACAATTTGGTTAAGACTTGTAAAGTAATTAACACCCCCAATGATCTAGTCTAAACAGGTGCAAAAGCTACTAAGAGTACAACTGGATAGGATAAATAAAAGACAGCTTCTTCCATGTGAAAGGAAAACTATAAGCTGCTCGAGCTTTTCTTCGTCTTCACCTAATGAAACATCACTGATCTTGCAACTAGACTATGTCAAAAGACATAGCAAGAGTAATATCAGTACAAAACACACGTACTGGTAGGCATCATCGGTCAACCCGACGCCCACCACGCAATATAAGAAACCAACTAGTAGGATCATGAATTAAAACCACTCGCTTCTCCACCTCCCCCTCTTTCAAATTACCGGCAAATCACACTAGCACTCTAACTACTAACCCCTTTTCGGTCAACCTACTCCTACTCACTAGGTTCTTGATCATAGCCTAACCATTCTAACACATAGGAAAACCCCCAAGTACAACTACAAGCATTCTAACTAACTGATGACGTCCTCCCTTACTCCCTCTACACATTACCCGGTCATTGCCACACGGTACATTACACCACGCTTCCTAACCCCTAAACACAATCCATTTCTCCAGGGTGAAAGCCCCCTAAGCACTTACATCACGTACACTAACCCCACTCCTTGCCATTACAACACACGACTCTCTCACTTGGACATTAATAATTCTCGAGACGTTGACTCCCCACCTTCGTTTCACCTTCCACCAATATAATTACCAAGTCTACTCAGCATAGACGAACAATCAAACATAAGACCTCACAACCATAACACAACTCAGAGAAATACAACATCGATCTCATTACGAAACCATTATCAAACTCACATTATCCAGGGACACAATTATGACAAGTCATTGGTCTTATCATGGAACCCAAACCCAAATTGTTAGCATACCGGAACGTGGTAACCGATCCCAATTAGTTAGTGTGTTAGAACTCAACACCCGATCCACAATCACAATCACATTGTATATCATCACAAATCATGCAACAATAGGTGATTCATATCATATAGTTCTTCGTTCATACTTATTCCCATTAGGTGTGATCAACATGCTTCGTTCACATACATGCATAATTTACAATAACGCAAGAACAAATATACCACCATCAATGACAGAACACAACCATCACCACCGAACTATTTAACCACGTATATCATGTAACCATTAATTCAACCATACCTAACCCTAGATCATCATCTAAGGCTTCTTCCTAGGATTTAACCATATTTCGTTCGGTGCACAAGGGCCTACGCATAATTCTACCATTGATTTACCTATATTACGCAGTGAACACAGATTTATAACTACTCAATTCATAAAACCTAGCCTACCTGGGCGCCAAGCAGCTGTACGAAGGAGTTATAGATAATTTTTTGGGTTTTCAAACGACATAACGGTGAATTTGTCCAAGAATCCGCAAGATATCGCCATACCCACGCTAGAAATCTCCTTCTCTTTCCTTCCAAGCTTAAAGCAACTTTCTGAGGGTTTCTAGGGTGTTTTACGACTAATTTAGGTAGTTTAGGGAGAAGGAGAAAATAGGATTTCACGTTATTTACATTCTATCTCGCCTATCCCGCTTTGGAGCCAACTTACCCGGCCCTAGCGGCATCTGGCCCGCTTTGGCGGGACAATGGCCCATAATTTTTCTCGAATTTTTGTTTCTCCTAAATAACGACGGTTCGGATCGTTACACATTCAATTTTAAAAAGTTTTACAAATTAGGTTTTATATTTTTTAATTTTGTTGTTTCTCAAATACTTTAATGGTTGGCCATTCTCAAAATCAGACGGTTCTTGTTAAAGGTACTTCACATTAACAATATTATACTAAATCAAACAACTTCTATTTGCTATTTTCACTCATGAGTTTCTCATTGTAGGGACTGACTCTTCATCCGCTAACATTCAAGCCGACAATAGATCTAAGTATAGGAATGACTCAATCAGGAGGGAAGAATTACGCCAAGCTTTACTTGACATAATAAATACACCATTAGATATGTAACAATGTTGGATACATGAGATTTTTTACTTTTTTTTTTGGATTAGTGATAAGACAGATACTCTAACATCGTGAGTTGTTCCTAAATTCGATTGTTTCAATTACATTCCATATTTAGATACACATAATTTATGTATATGCTTACAACTTACTATGTATCCGAGATACACGTTTTTGAATATAATGTATGAAATTGATACTTGATACATCAAATTAATACTAGATACATATGAAAAAAAAACAAGAAATTAAAATTAGATCATACAAATAGATACATATAATAGACACATATAACAAATACACTAAATTAATACTAGATACTTCTATGATACATAAGAATGTACTTGTATGATACTCATGTATCTAAGTATTTAGTTTGTAGGATACATCATCTATTGATAATAGATACATCAAATTAAAGAATTTATTATTTTAAGAGTAATAAAATGAATTTAATCAAATTACATGACCAAGATATACATGTTTATGTTTTTTATTAGGGAAAATTACGCGGTTAAGCAAACTTATACTACTTAATTACTAATCATAGCTATAGTTTGCTATAATTACCACTCACGACTAACATTATACATTAATTACGCGGGCTGACTTTGAGTTTGTATAATTAACCACGTTTGTATATGTATAATTCGCCAGAATATACAAATACATATGTATAATATACAATTATCTAACCTATATACATATACAATTCACCTCTCTTCCACTCTCTGCCCTCTCTCGCTCACCTCTCTCCTTCCTCTCCCAATCTCGCTTGCCTCTCTCCTTCCTCTCTCAATCTTGCTCACCTCTCTCCCCCCTCTCCTAATCTCGCTCGCCTCTCTCCTCCCTCTCCCAATCTCTCTTGCCATATATACAAATGCATATGTATAATATACAATTATCTAACCTATATACATATACAATTCACCTTTCTCCCACTCTTTGCCCCCTCTCTCTCTCCTCTCTCCAGTCTCGCTCGCCTCTCTCCTCC
This sequence comes from Solanum stenotomum, assembly GCF_019186545.1. Taxonomy (NCBI): domain Eukaryota; kingdom Viridiplantae; phylum Streptophyta; class Magnoliopsida; order Solanales; family Solanaceae; genus Solanum; species Solanum stenotomum. The sequence goes on along the minus strand of NC_064284.1, from coordinate 59,854,398 downwards.
ATGTAACATATAGCTACGAATTGTACTTATCAAACTATAGTCATGGAGAGTAATTAGGCTATTTTTGAGTGGCTATATGTGAAAGTTTCCCTTTTTATTAATAATAATATTAATGAATTTATTATTTCAAAGAATAATAAATGAAATTAATTAAACATAAATACACTCCTTGATTTGCCCTATATTAAGAGATTTGATTAATTTAATTTCCAGAATTAATTGCCCATATATTCTAAAAATCATCAATTACTCCTCTAATTAAGGAAATTAGTTATAATCACTTAATTTAAACAAATAAAATATGTATCTCGATTTTAAAATTTGGCAGATACATGTATCTCGCGGATTCAAACTCATGTATCCTAAGTATGAACTATGGTAGAGGAAATAATATTTGAAACTATTGAGAATCTAGTAATTAGGACCTAAACTAGTGGAATTTATGTAGTTTGCCCTATTTAGTGTAACATCTCGCACCTAGAAACGACTATAAAGAGTTTAAAATATGAAAATATTGATTTTTGGAAAGAATAAGGAAATCTGAAAATTTTGTCTAAGTTAAGAAAATGAGTTTTGGCCATTTTCAAACGGCCGTAACTCCTAGCTCAAGAAGAGTTAGGAGAAGATCTTGATATGGTTGGAAATCCCTTGGAGAGATCTTTCCAACGCCTCTAAGATTGCACGATTTCAACATCGTATGAGTGAGATTTGCCTTTCGGAAGTTGGGCTGTTGGATTGAGGAAAGTCCCAATCCGGATTTAGGGCAAAGTAGTCTTTTCTCTAATTAATTTCCTAATTTGATTTTAGGGATTTATTGGAGTAAAAACATGACTTAGTCAGTTTGGAGAATTGAGAAATACGCTTAGGGCTTGGAGAAGAGAGAAAAGAAGAAAGAAAGGGAGAAAAAGGCAAGAATTCGTCAAGATCATCCAAGCTTGCGAGTGGAATTCGTCGGGGGTGATCCCTATTAAGGTATGTGAGATCTTTTAGTGATGGGTTAGTTCACCCACACACCAACTTGTTTCAATTCAGCAAATTTGGAGTTGTTTGAATGTTAAGAACGTGAAGTTCTTGAAGAACATTGTTGGATTCTTGTTGGTTGATTGTTGAATGCCTAGTGTTGATTTGCTTCGTGGTTCTGGGTTGTTTTTTGAGTTAAATCTATTGGGTACTGAAGGTACTAATTATCCTAAGTGTTTGGGAAAAGAACCATGGAAGTTAGGAGGATTTAGAGATGAAAAACGGAGAAGAAAAATCGTCAAAAACCTGGGAAAGGGGGTGGGGCGTCGCGCCAGCCAGCGCCCCCAAAAGGGGCTCTGAAGTTCACCCCTTGGGGCGACGCGCCAGCCAGCGTGCCCCAGCAGCTCCTCTGACATTTGAGGGCTGGCGCCCCGCGCCTCTCAGAGCGCCAGGGACGCCAGTTCTCCCCATTCTTCCCCCACCTTTTCGTACTAGTTCCTAAGTGATGTCCCTATGTTTCCTAGTTGATTCTAACACTCTAAGGTACATCTAAATATCATGAAATCATCCATAAACATGAGATCATAAACCTTGAATCCATAATCCAATTCAAGGAAAGTTAAGATCAAAGTCAAAGAAGTTAAGAGTCAAGTCTAGAAGTTAAGAAGCAAGTCAAAGCAAAGTTTCTTAAAGATTTCAAGAGTCTTTAACAATGTTTTAACTTCGTTTTAAGACTCAAGTTTTCAAGTTAAGCAAAGAGTAAAGAGTTGAGTTCATTTCTCAAAAGTTATAAGGGAACTAAGTATTCCCTAAGAGTTTATAAATGTTTTTACACATTTGAACAAGAAAAGGGAACATCGATTCCAAGAGAGCTTTTAAGCTAAGTTTTGAGTAATTATCTCAATTCAAAGAAAGATTGTTGTTTTTACAAACATATGAGCTAAGTATATTTTGGGAGTAGTATTGAGCACCGATATGGGGATGTGAGTTCATATTAACTCAAGTCTCCATAAACCATGTAGCCATCATGGGTAGTAAAGGATCATACTTTTTAGATGACTCCTTAAGATGCTTTTAGCATAGACTAGTGGATCCACTAAGTTAAGCGTTCTATATGACGACAAAGTATAGGACAATTTTGGCAGTGTGGACAAGACGTTGTATCACCACTTAGGCTCATAGTGATGGTTGTCGGTTAGAAAATCTCCCACAAAAGTTATATTACTTTTATATTTAAGTAAAGTTGAGTTGTTATTGCTTTATCTTTAACAAAGTTGTTTACATTGTTTTACAAGCTTTATATATATTGCATGTGTCTTATTGCTTTATATTGAGTTCAGTTGTTCATGAGTTAAACAGAGCCAAGGTAAGTGTTCCTTTGTACTCCTTTTAAGCTTAAGTTGTTGTTTAGCTTTCCAACTCGCATACTCGTACATTCAATGTAGTGATGCCAGTTGGCCTACATCTTATTATGATGCAGACACAGGTAACTAGGATCAGTATCCAGCACACCGTTGATCCAGTTGAGCACTCCAGAGTCAGTGGTGAACCTCTTTGCATTATGGAGGACTCTGTTATTTCACTTTCCTAGTTTTGCTTTATTAGGATATTGTGGGGTCTATCCCAACATCCATCTCAGTATTATAGAGGCTTCATAGACAGTCAGACAGTTAGTATTGAGTCTCTCATCTATGTATTTGAAGATACTTTGTTTTGAGACATATGTTGCCTTTTTGGCTAAGATGTTATCATTTAAACTATTGCATTGAGTTTATTCTGTTGAGTTAAGTCTTACGCTGAGTTAAGTAAGCCAAGCCATGGGTCCGCTTGGGGCCAGCAATGGTCTACAAGTGCCGGCAACGTCCAGGGTGTAAGCTCGGGGCGTGACATTTACAATAGTCATTCGACCGATTCTATATACACGAAGTGCATTTGAAGTCTTCTTTTCTTCTTCTTCCAACAATTAATGGTTGTTTCCATCTTCTCTTTTTCTTTCTTCTTCTTCCTTATTCATTTGATGCTTTCCTTCTAATTTCCTCCTCTTCCTCCTTCTTCTTCTTTTTTCATTTTCAAAGCTCGACTTTAAAAATTGATATGCTGCAAATATAAATCATTTTAAGTAAATAATATATCAAAAGAGTCGAAACGTTGAGAGGAGCTCATATCTAAATTTCTGGACCATTTATAGGAGATTTGAATTGGTTGGGATTGAAAAATGTTTATCTGTAATGTATAAACATTGTATATAGATGTATTACATCTCTGATACATATATACATATTGGTAAGAAACCCTTACTTGGATCTAACTTACACGCTGCGGTCTTTATTCCAAAATTTCTGAAGATTTCATCGATTTTTATTTTCAATAGGTTTTTTTTGGCAATCAACAATTTAGTAATATTAATGCATAAACAATATTAAAGAATTAAATGATGTGATAATATCAATTACGGTCCAACTAGAGAAAGTAAAAGTCCAATTTATGGTATGTAATAACGAAATAGAAAACTTTTTTAAATTGAGTGCAATTGTATTCCAAAAATCTCATAAGCTTCGAAATGTCTTCACAAGTAGTCTCTATCTCTCATGTGACTACATTTTTTTAGAACCATATCCATCATTTTTCGCATTTGATAAATCTTGCACTGTTGATTATCCCATTTCCATAACATTTTTCAATGATGTATGAATTGCTATTGGTTCAACGGTGATGGCCTTCCCAACAAATTGAATTGGGCTGCCAAAGGTTTGTAGTAGGTTACCACAACTATCGAGTTGGTTATTGGTCAAAATGAAAATTAAATCAATTTAATTGGTTTTTAAATTATTAAAACTAAATTAAACCAAATATAATATATATTTATCGATTTGATTGTTATCGATTTTTTGTTTGATTTGATTTAATCAGGCACGAAAATAAAATCAAAAGACAAGGTGAAGGAATAGAAAAACATACATGTTCAAAATACATTTTGTTTTGGGCCTTTTTGCTTTCATAAATGATAAATAAATTTTGATCAATATATATAAGATATTTTAAATTAGGTATTCATAAAAAAAATATTATGTATATATAGTTACAAAAAAAGTATACATATAATTTATCAGTTCTATTATGTTATTCTTTAGATTTTTTTAACAAAATGAATCAAATGTTATTGTTTTATAAAATGTAAACCAAATCAGACCAGACCAAATTCAAAGAAAATCAATTTATTTAATTAATTTGATTCATTTTTTAAAATTTGGATTGATTTTTTTTCAAATCGTCAACACGTTCTTCTAATGTAATACCTTTTGACAAACAACGTAACTATCCGTCAGTTTTGTGTAGCCCATCAATTTATTTCTCAAAGTATGATGTTTTTTTAGAGTCTGTTTGGATTAAAAGGTATTAAGTGAAAATTTTTAACTTATGACTTTTGACTTATTTTGATCATTTTAATTTAAAATTAAGTGCGTATAAACAAATTTTTAATTACCCAAACACTCAAAAAATGCTTAAAACCTATTTTAACCTAAAACACTTCAAACAAGTCAATACAAATAGGCTTAGTAGTGATAACACGTTATTAATGTTACCACCATTTGTTGAAGAAACGATTACTGCATGAAGATCTACACTTATATATATATATATATATATAATTTGCATACACACATGTTGTTAGGTTAAAATTTACTATACTTAAAACAAAGTAAAACATATTTGAAATATTGAAATGCATATATTCTGTTTTATACAAAATGACAAAATGTTCATTCATTTTTTTGAATTACTAACTGACTCATCATTTGATATATATTTTATCTAATGAACATGATTTAGTGGTAAATAAAGAGAAATAAATTTCTTCATTGTTATACATAAGGAATGCATGCAAAGTTTGTCTCTTGTTGCTTCGGAATTACAATATCAAATCTTCAAAAACTAATGAGAAAATTTTAGGTTTAGCAAACATGAAAATCATATTTGTATGTTATAGCTATAGTTTGCATAATTGCGCTCCATAGCAAACTTTATGTTTGCTATGGAGCATCAGATTGTATAACTCGTTGGCAAGAGCATCAGTTTTGTATAATTTCGCTATCAGACCTCTCATTCGTATAATTTCTCTCTCTCGCTTTATACAACACAAATTATACATTGTAATTTGTAGAATTTGTGTTTGTATAAAGCAAGAAAGAGAGAAAGATAAAAGAGAACTGGGCAGGGGAAGATCTGTATTTGTATAATGTTAAGTGTATAGGATGAAAATATATGTATTTGTATTTGTATATACAATTTTCTCTTGCTTTATACAAACACAAACACAATTTATACATTGTGTTTGTATAAAGTGAGAGTGGCGAGCTAGATCTGGGAGAGTGGCGAGCGAGATTCTCTGGGGGAGAGAGGCGAACGAAAAGATATGTTTATATACAATTTTCTCTCACTTTATACAAACACAAACGCATTTTATACATTTGTGTTTGCATAAAAGTGAGAGAGGCGAGGGAGCCAGCGAGAAACGAGAGTGGCGAGCGAGAATTTCAGGGAAAGAGGCGAATGACAACAATTTGCTACGAGTTACAATTAAATCAAACTGTGGTTATAGCATTTAATTTGAATTAATAGTTTGATATTTTATACAATTTTCCCAAAAATGAATATATAGTACTTTTACCTAATTTTTGAATATATAATAAAATCTAATATTTTAAGTTGTTAATTATTATGATTTATAGTACTTTTATGTAATTTTCAAATATATAACCAAATATTTTAAGTTGTTTATTATTGTGATTTATATTACTTTTACATATTTTTCAAATATATAAGTTATAACAAATTAAAAAGAAAAGTAAAATAAATAAATTGAAATAAATTAAAAAAAATTAGACATACCCTTGGCTAGAAGCAAACAAGTCGACAAACAACTGTCTACTTCTAGCCGAAGTGGGCCACACACATTTCAAGCATATCACCCTTAAACCCAAACACACATACCGTCCTAAGAGTCGTGTGCTTGTAGAGCCACTTATGAGATAGTAAAATATGTACTCAGATATATCAGTGTATACACTCATAGTTTTATAATGTATACACAATTAGCTAGCTTGATATTGCGTCAACAAATACACAATAGCTGTGAGAATGCAGCCTGTAACACATCTTTTAAGTTACTATTCTTCATTAAATATACATAGTATATACATTAATATGTATGGATATATACTACTCTATACATATTGATATACACATGTTGTCAGCTTATCTGTGGACCTTCAAATACAAATGTTGATATACTGATATGTACATTTTGTAGCAACAATATACTCATATTCTCAATTACATTATGAATTTCACAACGTAAAACGTATTTGAATTATCATGTTTTAACCAAAATGGACAGTTTATTCACTTTTTGAACTGACATAATGTTTTACTCGAAAAAATAAATAAAAGAAATGACTAAGTTTCGAAAAATCGACTAAACTTATAGTTTGAAGAGAAATCGATTTTTCAAAAGAACAGAGTCACCATTTAATCTTTTAGTAAAAATCAAGAAAAAAACTTAAGGTTTTCAAAAGATTCAAACAGATAAAATCAATTGAAAAAGGGTTCGAGTTCAATGTACATTTCGAGAAGGTGTTAGGCCCTCGGAATGTCCGCTAACTTGCGGTTGACCGGTGATTTGACTAAAAATGACTTTGACTAATTTTGAGAAAATATTAACTAAGAAAACTCATTTTTTCATTATTATTTTTACTTATTATCATTTTTTTATTATTATTGTCATTTTTATAAAAATTCTATCCCAGTTACAATTCTCAATGTGACTTCAGTCTTGACTTTGTTGGAGAGACCCCAGTTTCTATCGTAAAGAAAAAATAGAAATCTTACGGGAGATATGACCGAGCCGTTGTGGCGCCTACGTATCCCGTTGAGGCAGGAATCAGGTCAAACGTAGTTCCCCCTCAAGGATTAACAGAAAATAAGAACTTTACAAAGAAACCGACCGAGGCCGACATAGGCCGCCTACGTATCTTATTCTTGAGAATTCAGGTCAAACGTAGTTCAAATACAAGGAAAAATATTAAAAGGGGATAAATGGGTGATCGAGGCAGACATAGGCCGCCTACGTATCTCATTTTTGAGAATTCAGGTCAGACATAGTTCATTACAAGAGGGATACAATTCTAAACAAAGCGATTACAAGCAAATGGAGCGATTACGAGGAAATGACAGGAATACAAACTGAAACTTCACACATAATATCTCTTGACTACATCTGAGTTGATCGATTTCGGCCATTCGGTGCCATCCATCTCCGACAGGACTAAGGCATCTCCAGATAACACTTTGCGAACCACATAGGGTCCTTGCCAATTTGGTGAAAATTTCCCTTTGTACTCATCCTGATGGGGGGAAATGCGTTTAAGGACCAATTGACCGATTTAAAATATTATAGCTCTTACTTTCTTATGGAAAGCAGGAATCATTCTTTGTTGATACAGTTGACCATGACAAACAACAACCATTCTCTTCTCATCAATCAATGTTAATTGATCGATCCATTTGTGAACCCAATCAGCATTACTCAATTCAGCTTCTTGGATGATTCTCAATGAAGGTATCTCAACTTCGACAGGTATAACTGCTTCTGTTCCATATACTAACAAGTATGGAGTAGCTCCAATTGACGTTCTAACGATCGTTCTATAACCCAATAAAACATATGGCAACATCTCATGCCAACCTCTATGATTGTCAATCATCTTCCTCAGAATCTTCTTTATGTTCTTGTTGCCGGCTTCTACAGCTCCATTCATTTGGGGACGATAAGCGGTCGAATTTCGGTGAGTAATCTTGAATTGTTCACATATCTCTCTCATCAAGTGGTTGTTGAGATTCTCTCCATTATAAGTAATGATGGATTCTGGCACTCCAAACCTACATATCAAATTGTTGTGAACAAAATCAGTTACAACCTTCTTGGTCACTGATTTATACGAAGTTGCTTCTACCCACTTGGTAAAATAGTCAATGGAAACCAAAATGAATCTGTGTCCGTTAGAGGCAGCTGGTGATGAGTCCACAAATAGGACTCATTTAGGGATTTATTTTGATAGAAATAGTGTCCTCGAATGCTTCTTTTGTCTCAATATCTGATGAAAACTCTTAAGTTTCAGGTATTTGAAGTTTTAGTGGAAGCATGAACTCTTAGGAGCAAAAAGGAACAAAAAGGCTGAAAAGAACAAAGAAGCTGAAGCATGAGCATCGCCAAGAACCTTTGGCGATTCGCCGAAGGGATTTACTCCACCCTTTGTTCCAGTACACGAAGCCCTGAAGGAGAAGGATAAAAAAGGTGATGGAAGGAGTAGTCGGCGCTTTGCCGAATAGTTCTGCGAAGAAGTACTATACCGTCCAATGGTCCAGAACGTGAAGATGCTGAAGGCAAGCATGAAACGACGATGAAACAGAAGAAGGGCGAGTCGCCGAGTCATTCGGCGGCATCGACTAACTTCGCCGAAAGATCCGCCAACGCTATTTTCTGAAGTCTATAAATACTAAACTTGTTATTAATTATTAGGAAGTCGAACCTTTATTTTAATCTTCCAAAATATAATTGTACTTTTTGGATATTTTTCTCTCAAGTTTAGAGAGGGTTTTTGGGAGACTTGAAGAAACGAGGATTTCATATTCCCCAAAGTGGAAGTGGGTCTTTTCCATTCTTCTTCCTTTGCTTAAATCAATGTTTAATTTTTCATACCCATTTAATTTTACTATCATTTTAGGTGTATTTTGTTATTTCTTGATGTGTGGCTAAAAACCCCATTCTTGGGGTGTGATTTAGCAAATATGTGTTGATATTATTGTTGGGTCTTGCTTGCTGATAGGTTAGATGTAGTTTAATGGTGATTTCACCTAGTGGTTGTGGTTTAATCTAAAGGGTTTGTAGTTTCAAATACAAAGACACTAATGTGTTTTCGGCTTCCCCGAGAAGGAGGTCGTGAAACTAAGACCACTAGACTGATGGCCTAAGGAGTGGGTCGACATGAGGTTCAGCCTGAGAGGGTGAGCCCTAGTCTCATGTCCTAACACTCAGCTCGAGAGAGTGAGTGGGGTAAGGCGTAGGCTAGTCTTCATGCGGCAAATGGGTGTCCGAGAGGAACACATTTGAAACGGGGTAAGTTGCCCGAGAGGGAACTTTTTTCCATTTAAAGCTTAATCTAGTCACTATTATCTTACAAATTTCCTTTCAAAAACATGTACCCAATTACTTATCTCAACTTGTATTGCGGTCACACCCCAAGAACATTTCCCCATACTTGATTTTCTTGTTAATTTTTGCTATTTTTACTAATTGTGACAAACCCCCCAAATCGTTATTTGACACTTTTGTGTCACCCCCTTTTATTCATTATATTTTTACTCATTAATATCTTTAGCTACAACTAGTTAGAGCTTAATTTTATTTTTCTATCAATTCTCAAAACCACTCCCTTGGGATACGACCCCAACCTTTAGTTGGGTTACTATACTATCGATGATTGTAGAGATTCATACCGTAGGTTAGTGTCGTTGGTCACGATAAGCATCAAAATGGCGCTGCTGCCGGGGGAGTGGTGTTATTTGAGAATTTTTAGATTAGTAGAATTTTTGTTCTTCTTAGTTGTAATTTACTAACTTAACTCTTAGTTTTGTTATCTTGTCTATATTAAAGCAGAGGAAGTAAGTATGGCAAGCAGCACTCGGGAGCTAATGGAGTTTCTTCCAATAGAGATAATGATATTCCGGGAGCGTATCCTCACCTTCAAGCAATTGGAGGGTGAACGGATTCACAAGTCATTGGCAAGGTTTAATGAACTGATCAATTAATGACCAAATCATGACATCCCCGACATAGCTCTTGGTCTTGGAAACAAGAGGTTAGTCGACCAACTTATTCCGGGAGGCATTGCGAAACAACCATATGTGATAGCAGTCCAATTGTTTAATCAAATGGCTGAAACGAACCAAGAAGTAGAAAAGGACTTCATGTTGGCCACCCTAACGACTCAGATGAATGAGTTGGCTAAAAACATGGTGAAGATCGAAATTCAGTGTAAGAGGAATGATAAATACATCCCTTCTCATGAACGAAGAAGTCTCAAGGACAATGAGGTTAGACGCCTTGAGGGAATGCTCTCAATCATTCTCCACAAGGTGACTGAGCAAGATAGACAGCTGAAAGGAATGAAGGAAGACATTGAAGGAATGAAGTGGATGATTTGGTCTCACACCAAAGTTGTCCAACGACTCAAGGACCTGATGAGTAATGTGTTGCCTCTACTACGTCAGCAGAGAAACAGGGGGTGACCTAATGAGAACCTGGCCAACCCAAACAACGAAACTTGAGCAAAGATTTTCGTCGTGCCACGACAGTAAATAAGGCGCTTCTTGGGAGGCAACCCAAGGTCTTAAACGTTTAGGATTTTACTTTTATGAATAATGGTGTGTTGTGTTGTAGGTTAAATTGAGGAAAGTGTGGAAAACTTCAGGTCGGCGAGTAGAAAGTCCATTCCGTGAGTCGCCAAATAGGTATGTGAGCCTGAATGGATCCATCATTTGGCTAAATACGAGAGTCGTACAGAGGCTATAAAACTCAGCAGACTCGAAAAGCAACTTGGCGCATCGCTAACAAGTTTGGCGATCTCGATGCAGACCGCCAAATTCACCCACTGAAAATTGAAGATTTCTGAAGAAAGGGTTGGATAAATGACCACTTGGCAAATCACCGAGTATGTTGGCGAGTGGGACTAACGTCGCCGAGTGGACACATATTGAACAACATATATGGCCAATAGTCACACTTTTTCATTCTTTCTCACTTTCAAACTCTATAACTTCACACTCAGGTAATAATTTACATTTTCTCACTTTAAATTAGTCTTTTAGTAGCGGATTAGTGCTTGGAACTCGGATTTTCATTGCCGTCTAGCATTACAACTTTGTTTACTCAGCGAAAAGGTTAGTTTCTGAAAACTCTTCATCCGCTCTAGAAAAGATAGACCTCATCTCCAACCTAGGAGTCCACTAATGCGTGTTAGATCTCCCTGATATGAGTAGACATTTTCGAGTACCTGCTTCTATTTTGTAAGTTGGGGCCTATTTGTTTTTACTGTTCGACTTCCTTTTTCACTCTACTTACTTTGAATCTAAATGTGGAAAACTATGCATAATGGGTGTTGACCCTGAATGCGTGCTATGGTTCTGGGCTAAATTTCATTAATGCTTGGAAAGTGAGTTGAATCTCAGGCACGTTAAGTCAGTCGGCGAGCTGAGTTGAGCTCACCAAATCACTCAGCGGTTCGCCCCCTAGACCTAAATCACCTTTAAATTCTTATCTTAAGTGTTGTGGGTTCTGTAACTTTCGACAGAGATACCTACGATCGCCAAAGAGGTTTGGCAATTCGCTGATTAGATCGGTGAGTCTGTCTGAAATTTTATGCTACAATATAATTACTCACTATTCTCTCTCTGATGTTTCACAGATATGGCCAAACAACCGACTAGAGGAAGGGAGAAAGGAATTATGATCATGGAAAATACACCTCCACCCAGGGGCAAGGCTACCACAACTTCAAAAAGCAAGGGAAAGAGCAAAGCCCTTGAATTATCTGACGCAAGCTCTGACAGCACAGGTTTCTACACTACCGAGCCACCCACATATAACAGTGAGACTACAGAGTCTGACGAAGATTACCAGATAGAGGCAATGAGGGCTGAGTTATGATCCAAAAGGACACATGATCCATATCGTATCAGAAATAGTCAATCCACCACTCCAACTCCTTTAGCTCCAAGGCAAGCATTAGTGCTGGCACATCCATTACAAGGCCCCAAACATGGATCAATGAATAGATCGAAAGAGGATGGTCTGAGGACGATCTTGAGGAGAAATGACTTTCCATAAATGGGGTTATTAATAGGTATCCAGAAGTGATGGAGTGCCTGAAATATCAAAAATTCCAAATCTTCACAAGACATCGCGGCTCGTACATACCAAGTTGGGTTAGAAAGTTCTACGAGGCATACAGTGCATTAGTACCTCAATGGAAAAGGGTAGTATCATTTTTTAAAGCAGTTGACCACGTGGTTGTCAGAGGAAGGAAGGTAGCTTGTGACAGTGAAACTATTAACATAGCTTTGGGATGTTCGATAAGATTAATGACCAATGTCAGCACTTGATCAGGACACATAAGCTGGATGCAATGAAAAAGTGGTTAGCCCTGCTAGTCTTAGATGATAATGCTCCAACATGGTTAGTAGAAGGAGTTCCAATTGAGAAGAAAAATTTGAACATAGTTGCACGGTATTGGTTTGGATTCATCAGCAGTACAGTTATGCCATCACAGAATGAGTCAATTCTTCGTCATGCTAAGGCAGCTTGTCTTGGATGCATCATGGAAACAACCAGGATAAATCTTGGGAAGATCATTTCCTCTGAAATCCATATGCGTGCAAAGCAGGGCCAAACATCTCTCCCTTTCCCGATATTGATCACTGAATTATGCAACAGAGCTCGGGTGCTTGGAGATGCAACGAAGGATGTGGAAGTGGCTGCCACCGCCTCCACCAGTATCCGAAAGATCGAAGTCGAATATCTTAAGGACGAGGGAAAAAATAAATAAAAGGAAGTTGTGACCACTAGATCTATACCTGCAGAGGCATCTTTTCCTACTCCAGCCCCTAGGCCTTCAGGTATATCTGACGTCATTACCACTCCTTTTGACTCTACAGGTTCCTCTGCTGCTTCATTACTACCCAGACCTTCAGCTGTTGTTGCCCTCTGTGAACCGATCACTCAAGCATCCTTGATCCGAATGGGATAGCTTGCCCAAACTGTTAATTGTCGGACTGCCAACATAGAGAACTCCATTCCAAGCATGATTCAGGTTGCCCTCGACAATGCTGTGAGACCACTGAGTACTACTATTGATGCTCTAGAGGCCAGGATATTAGTGTGTGAGCACGATCAAGGAGCCACAGAGGAAGTAACAGCCATAAAGGCCACAATTGTAGAGCTGAAGAAATATGTGGACTACCTCAAGTCCACTGATATATCCATGATCTTTGGAACAGTGGAAGTTCCAGATGCGCCTGAAATGCCTCAGAATGCCGCAAGACATAGAGATGGAATGAAGCATACAGTTGATCCTAAATCGGAGGCAGAAACTGACGAAGAGATATTTGAGGAAGCTACAGCGGATGACATAATCGACACTGAAGAAATCATGATAAATGTTGTTATGCAAACTTCTTTACCAAAGTCTCATGCTGCGGGATCCAGTGGAGCTGGTCTTTCTGGTGGTCACTCCGGATACTAATGCCTAGACAGATGGAGCGACAAATTAGCCAGAATCCCTCTTTACCTCTTTCTATGTCTTGTATTTCTTTTTATTTTGCCTTACGGATTTCGTATTACCTATATTTAAGGACAAATTTCTTTTATTTGTGGTAGGGTGAGGCCCACACTTTTGTGTGTTGTTTATGATTCGTGTTTTGAATACATTTGGGTTGTCTGTTTATAATTGTGTTAATAACTGCTTTTCTGTGGATGTTTGAGCTCGTGGCTCCGTTTATTTTTAATTGCAAATGATTTTTTACCCTTTCGAAATTTTTTGAATTTTTTGCACATTTTTTCCACCCCTCGTGAGTTGAATATGGTTGTTCTTTTGCAAGAATTTAAGTCTCGGTTTTGATCAATATCGATGACTTGAATAGTGCTCTCAATTGAACGAACATAATGTATGACTATGATGAGGCTAAATGAAGTTGTATAGACAATATGTAAACTCTTTGCATCTCGTTGTGATTAGCCATTTATCAAATTGATTCTCTTGTTATGACCGTTGCACACTAGTGAAAGTGTGTAGTCTTGTTGGACTTAAGTATCTATGCCTTGTGTGATTAGCTTGCTTTCAACCATGCATGAATAAACGTTGAATTCACCATGTTAGTCTGATTGATTTAGAAAGGTGTCCTTTTGAAATGATCTTAGGCAATTTTAAAGAGTGTGAGCCAAATTTGACATATACCTCTTTTGTGGCCTACCCGTGAGTGTGTGAAACTCTTCTGAACACCCTTTGAGCCTTACCTTTCTTTGGAAGAACCTTGATGAATCCTAGACCTTACTTGACCCACTACCTACAATCCTCTTAATTTGTGATTTAATAAATAGACAACTTAGGCCAAAAGCCTAAGTCGGGGGTGTAGTAAAAAGGAAAAGGAAAAGTCAAGAAGTGCAAGAAAAAGTCCCCCCAAACCCATGGGATTGCATAACCCTTTCAATTCAAAACAAAATGTGGAATAAGATTCGAAGGAAATCGAGTTTCCAAGCAATTCATGAAGGTGAATAAACAGGTGACTTAGAAGCAATAGAAAAAGAATTGATAAAGGAAAAGAAGGGAATGTCTTGAGAATGTCGCATCCCACAAGGAAAAGTCACTGAGCCTAAATGACAATACCTTTACACCCAGCCCCATTACAAGCCTTAGAAAGACCTTTTTTATCTTGAGTAAGCCGAATCAAAAGTCGATTGGAAAATAAGGGCAAACCTATGGGTGAAAGCATGCATTGTGTTCCTCTTTTCGAGTATGAGCGTTGCATCTGATTCCTAATCTTGAATTGATTAACCTCTGTGTGTGAATATGGAATCATTCTTCATGTGAGGGCATTTAGATACTGTTTGTCGAGCTTAAACTCGCACAAGTAGCAAGTATTGCGAGCATGAGAATCTCTGGTAATGGTGTGTCACAACTTGAATCTTTGAGTACACAGTTGATCTTTGCATAAGCAGTTTGAATCTTGTTGTGTATGTTCATGATTGAGTCTTGTGCAACACTGTTTGAGACACCCTTTTTGAATGGCTGAAATTGAGTTTGCTTGAGGACAAACAAAAGTTTAAGTTGGGGGTGTTGATGACTCCACAAATTGGACTCATTTAGGGCTTTATTTTGATAGAAATAGTGTCATCGAATGCTTATTTTGTCTCAATAGCTAATGAAAACTCTTAAGTTTTAGGTATTTGAAATTTTAGTGGAAGCATGGACACTTAGGCGCAAAAAAGAACAAAAAGGCTGAAAGAACGAAGAAGCTAAAGCATGAGCATCGCCAAGAACCTTTGGTGATTCGCCGAAGGGATTTACTTCGCCCTTTGTTCCAGTACGCGAAGCCCTGAAGTAGAAGGATCAAAAAGGTGATGAAAGGAGCAGTCGGCGCTTCGCCAAATAGTTCTGCGAAGCAGTACTATACCGCCCCATGGTCCAGAACGTGAAGATATTGAAGGCAAGCATGAAACGGCGATGAAACAGAAGAAGGGCGAGTCACCGAGTCATTCGGCGGCATCGACTAACTTCACCGAAAGATCCGCCAGCGCTATTTTCTGAAGTCTATAAATACTAAACTTGTTATTAATTATTAGAGAGTCGAACCTTTATTTTAATTTTCTAGAATATAATAGTACCTTTTGGATATTCTTCTCTCAAGTTTGGAGAGGGTTTTTGGGAGACTTAAAGAAAGAAGGATTTCATCTTCCCCAAAGTGGAAGTGGGTTTTCTCCATTCTTTTTCCTTTGTTAATTTTTGCTATTTTTACTAATTGTGACAAAACCCCCAAATCGTTATTTGACACTTTTGTGTCACCCCTTTTTATTTATTATGTTTTTACTCGTTAATATCTTTAGCTACGACTAGTTAGAGGTTAATTTTATTTTTCTATCAATTCTCAAAACTACTCTCTTGGGACACGACCCCAACCTTTAGTTGGGTTACTATACTATCGACGATCGTAGACACTCATATCGTATGTTAGTGTCGTTGGTCACGATAAGCATCAGCTGGCTCTATTGGACCAATGACATCCATGCCCCAAGCTACAAACGGCCAAGGTGAACTCAGAGCATTGAGTTCGTGAGGCGACACTCGAATCAAATCAACGTGCACTTGACATTTTTGGCATTTCTGCACAAATTTGCAACAATCATGTTCCATAGTCATCCAAAAATAGCCGGCTCGAAGGATCTTCCTCGCTGAAGTGAGACCGTTCATGTGAGTACCACAAACTCCGGCACGTATCTGTTCTAGCAGCTTCACTAGCATCAACAAATCTGACTAGCCCTAAATCTGGAGTCCACCTATAAATGATTTCCCCACTTGCAAAGAAATTGAGGGTCATATGGCGTATCGACTTCTTATGGTTGAACGTTGCATTCTCCGGATAAGTCCCGGTCTCTAAATACCTCTTGATGTCAAAATACCAAGGCAAACCATCTGGTTCCACTTCAACATGTGAACAATGGACATGCTGCTCTTTTACCTCTATATCTAAGGGATCAATATAACTTTATCTGGATGTTTAATCATTGAGGAAATGGTGGCAAGAGCATCGGCCAACTCATTCTGTGTCCTGGAGTGTGCCTGAATTCAATCTTGCGAAATCTCTTGCACAACTTCTGGATATACCGCACATATGGTGTGATCTTTGGGTTCTTTACGGCCCATTCTCCTTGAGCTTGATGAATCGGCAAGTTTGAGTCTCCACTAACCAGAAGTTCGTAAACATTCATGTCGATGGCCATCTTCGAACCAAGGATACAAACTTCATATACAGCCATGTTGTTTGAGCAATTAAATTGGAGTTTAGCCGCCATAGGATAATGCTTACCAGATTTCGACACTAAGACCGCTCCGATACCTCTTCCTTGATGATTCGCCGCTCCATCAAAGAACACTCTCCAACCAGGATACGCTTCAGAAATATCTTCACCCACAAATGCTACCTCTTCGTCGGGAAAATAAGTTTTGAGCGGTTCATACTCTTCATCAACTGGATTCTCCGCAAGATGATCAGCTAAGGCATGTGCATTTATCACTTTTTGAGTCACATACATAATGTCAAATTCACTCAAAAGCATTTGCCATTTGGCCAACTTCCCGGTCGGCATTGCTTTGTGGAAAATATACTTCAACGGGTCCATCATGTAAATAAGGTATGTGGTATAAGAAGACAAATAATGACTCAACTTCTGAGCAATTCAGGTCAAAGAACAACATGTCCTTTCCAAAAGAGTGTAATGAGTCTCATGTTAAGTGAACTTCTTGCTTAAGTAGTAGATGACTCGCTCTTTTTTCCCTGTTTCATCATGTTGACCAAGCACGCATCAAAATGCGTTATCCGAGACAGATAGATACAACAACAAAGGACTTCATTCCCGTGGAGGAACCAACACATGTGGATTGGACAAATAGTTCTTGATGGCATCAAAAGCAGTTTGACATTCTCCAGTCCACTTGGTCAAGACATCTTTTTTCAACAACTTAAAGATGGGCTCACACACCACAGTAGATTGAGCTATGAACCGGCTAATGTATTTCAACCTTCCCAGGAAACTCATTACCTCTTTCTTGGTCTTCGGAGGAGGTAACCCTTGAATCACTTTGATCTTGGAAGGGTCAAACTCAATGCCCCTTCTACTGACTATAAACCCCAATAACTTGCCATTTGGCACTCCAAAAGCACATTTGGCGGCATTTAACTTCAAATTGTATCGGCGTAGACGATCAAAGAATTTCCTCAAATGAGTCAAGTGATCCGAACTCTCGCGGGACTTGATTATGACATCATCTACATACACCTCGATCTCCTTGTGAATCAAATCGTGAAAAATGGTCGTCATAGCCCTCATGTAAGTAGCACCGGCATTTTTTAGACCAAACGGCATCACACGATAATGATAAACACCCCAAGGCATAATGAAAATTATCTTTTCTGCATCTTCTTCGTCCGTCAGGATCTGGTGGTAACCCGCATAACAATCCACAAATGACTGCATCTCATGCTTAGCACAGTTATCAATTAGAATGTGGATGTTTGGCAATGGAAAATTATCTTTCGAGCTAGCTTTATTGAGATCTCTATAGTCAACACAAATTCTGATTTTTCCGTCTTTCTTGGCAACTGGAACAATGTTTGCTAACCAAGTCAGATATTGCGTCACTTCCACTACTTGAGACTCGATATGTTAGGTAATATCCTCTTTGATCTTTAAACTCAACTCAAGCTTGAATTTCCAAGTCTTTTGTTTTACTGGATTGAATTCTGGATTAATCGGCAACTTGTGGGACAACATATTCGTACTCAGCCCTGGCATATCTTTGTAAGACCAGGCAAATACATCAATGCATTCTCTGAGCAAACGAACCAGGTCACTTCTTTGAGCTTCTATTAGATGGACACTGATTCTTACTTCTTTGACACACTCTTCATCTCCGAGATTCACAGTCTCAGTTTCTTCGAAGTTTGGTTTGTGTTGATTCTCAAACTGTCAAAACTCTTCATCAACCTGTTCCGGTACCACATTTTCTTCTTCATATTCTTCGCATTCTTCGTCACTTGCCTCATTTTGTTCATTTGGCTCGTGACATGACATGACATTGGCAGGTTTTAAATTAATATTACTGAAATTATAAACAAACAAAGTTAGGAAAGTAAATTATAAACAGATAAGTAAACAATTTTTTGATAAAAGAGGCTTTCATTTAGATCGAAAAACAAGAACAAACTTTGGCCACAGCCAAGGGCAATTTTGGCTTTTTAAACATCACAAGAGAATTTAATAACTTCAAACAAATAAAAAATGCATAAAGGGTGGGTCTCAGGCCTCTTCCGGACTACCACCAATTTTAAAAACAAACAAAAACACATGTTTTTTCTACCTAGATGAGCGAGAAATCAGGAGTGGTATGGATGTCCAATTTTGCAATTGCTCCTCAGGTTTTGCATCATGGATGCCTGATGTCCCAACTTCTTCCTCGATGACAGCATCAATCTCCTTAAAATGGCCCCAGATTCCTTCCCCGAGACTACCATTGTTGACACATTCTCGCACCGGGAATGATTGATACAGATGAGGAATTAGCCTGGCCAATGCTTGATCAACACTCTTGTTCTTTGTCTCTGCTTTATCATCTGTTCGGACATATCCCAAACCAAACTTCGCTCATTTGGCGGGTATCTGAATAGGCTCGACAATTCCTTGAAAGTGCTTCCCCAATCCAAAACCTGGTTCGAAACCACTTCGGAGCATAACAGTAGCAATCATCTTACACACATAAGGCATAGAAGGATGTGGAGCCAAATCATCACCGGTAGCATTTACCAGCTCCATCGTGTAAAAATCACAACCTTGGGAGACCTCATCAACGATCGGTGCATGCTCATTGGAATGACTCCCTTCACCATGAATGACCAATTCCTGGTCCTTCCATATAAATTTCATTAGTTGGAGAAGGGTAGAAGGCACATCCTTAGCCATGTGGATAAACGGTCTTCCCAGAAGCAAATTGTAACTGGTATTGATGTCCAACACCTGAAACTCCATATTAAACTCTACAGGACCTATCTGAATTCCCAGGTTTACTGCCCCTATCGTGTCTCTCTGCACTCCATCAAAAGCTCTCACATTGACCTGGTTTTGTTGAACTTTTCCCAAATCAAATTTCAGCTGCTTGAGAGTCAAAAGCGGGCAGATATTGATATCGAATCCATCGTCAACCAAAACACAATTTATAATTTTGTCCCGGCGTTTGATGGTGACGTGCAGAGCTTTGTTGTGCATCCTACCTTCAAAGGGCAGCTATTCGTCACAAAAACTGCTTCGGTGTCCTTGAATGACCTAATTTATCATGGCTGTTAGATTGTCACTGTTAGTACCCACAGGCACATAAGTATCATCCAAGGCCCTCATCAGAGCCTGCCTATGCATTTGCGAATTCATCAACAAGGCCCATACAGAAATCTGAGCCGACATCTTCTCTAAAAGCTTCACAATCGAATAGTTTTTTGGCTGCATTTTTCTCTAGAACTCCTCGATTTCACTGATCAGTCTTTTTGTTTGGTCCTTGTTCTGCCATCCTTGAGCTAACCCTTCCGGTGTGTAACATCTATCAGATCTGGTCATGCCTTGAGTTGCAATCGTTTCAATCACAAACTTTGGTGGAGCAAGAGTTTCTCTTGGCACCAAGGCAACAATCTTCTTAGGTGTCAGAATCACAAACTCTTTCTTCTTTATAATGCTCAACGAGGCTACAGCCTTTTCTAGTTCATCAGGAGCAATCGGAGCTATTGCCTTTGTCACGCACCAATCATCACCTGTCACTATCATATTGATAGTGACGCCTCCATGATTTGGCAAAGGGTTATTGTTGACATTGGGCGCGACTGTCTGGAGAGAGACAACTTTCTGGTCAGTGAGATCTTGGATCTTATGCTTCAGGTTGATACAGTCCTTTGTGTCAAGTCCAACACCATTGGAGTGATATGCGCAACTCTGTCAGGTCTGTAAAACTTTGAGCTAATGTCAACCGGCTTGGGTCCCACTGGATGAATAAATCATGCCGCAGTTAATCGCTCGAATAGCTTTGTTCGGCTTTCAATGAGCGGAGTGAAAATTATAGCAAGCTTCTTCTCAAATCTAGGACGGAGGGGATCGTAATTGCCTTGTTGAGGAGGAGGCATTTGATGATAATTTGGAGTGTTTTGACGGGGGGCTTGATATCTTGGATATGGATTGGTTTGATAATTTGGCTGTGGAGCTTGGTAGTTTGGGGTAGTATTTTGGTAAATTGGAGCTGGGTTTGGTACATTGGGGGAGGAGTTTGGTAATTTGCCTGAACGTTAGCACAGTTGGGGGCGACGTTCCACTAGTGATGAGGTAGAGTTTGGTAAAATGGAGGGGGAGTTTTGGTAGATAGGAGATGGAGTATTTTGATAACTGGGAGGAAGGGTATTTTGATAACTGGGGGAGGGGTATTTTGGTAATTAGCATGTGCATAACAAGTTGGGTACGAGCTCTGTGAAGGTCGAGAACGACCTTGGTATGATGAGGATTTCCTTGGGGTCTTCTTCCCCTCATAAGAGATAGAAAACACATCTTCTCTTTTCTTCTTCAACAAACTCGAGGATCTGGGTGAGGCAGCAACACGGCCAATCTTTTCGGTTCTTAATCCGTCTTCGATAGTCTCACCTACTTTGACTATCTCAGCAAACTTTGCTCCAATGAGCAGCATAATTCTATCATAATATTCGGGCTCTTGAACCCGCACGAATACTTTGACAATTTCCTTCTTAGACATAGGAGGCCGAACTCTAGCTGCCTCTTTTCTCCATCTGTATGCAAATTCTCTGTAACTTTCATTTGATTTCTGCTTCATTTTTTCTAAGCAATAACGATCAGAAACGATCTTCACATTGTAGGCGAACCGCTCAGTAAAGTCCTTTGCCAGAGCAGTCCAGCTAGGCCACTGTCTTGTTTCATGAGATGTAAACCATTCCAGAGCTTCTCCACTCAAACTTCGACTAAAAAGCCACATTAGTAAAGCTTTATCTCTTCCAACTCCCACGAGCTGATCATAGTAGGCCCTCAGGTGCGCTAAGGGGTTCCCTATTCTTCGAAAACGTCAAATTTTGGCACATTGAACCCTTCCGGGAGGTCCAAATTTGGATGAATGTATAGATCTTCATAACTCAAATCGGCGACTTCATGAATACACTGTAACTCTTTCAGGGCCTTTCGGATCTTTTACTTCATATTCAGCTTGGTGGCCTCTTCGTTTGACCTCCACACTCTCTCTCGCTCATCATAGTGGTCGAGCTCAGAACCATTGGTGTCATGCTCATTGGGGATCGAGATTTGGAAGGTGGATTTTTTAGGTAAGGGTAAAGCAATAGAGGGACTTTGGGCATTTTGAGGGGCTTGATAGTTTTGAGGGAAAGTCTACAGGTTGGTATGTTGATTTTGGTGATGGAGGGAGGCTTGGGGGTTGTTGACATTTTGGTTTTGAGAGGGTGGATAATTATGGAGGTTGGCATTTTGAGGAGGGAGTCGCGCTCGGGGATTGGTACTTTGAGGAGGAGGTGGTGTTTGGTAAGAGGCGGAGACATAATTGGGATTTTGGGTGGTTAGGTCGATGATTGAGGGATTCTGAGCAGGATTGGAGGGTGGGTTTTGGGCCTGTTCCGCGCTTGAAGGAGGAAAGTGGATTGGAGGCCTTTCATCTGCTGGAGCATTGAAAGCAAAAACCGAATTAGGCAAATCTTGCCTTCTCTGTATTTCGACCCTCATCTGGGTGATCTGCTGCATCAACTGCATAATTAGTTCCTTTTGATCAGCAATGACAGGCTGAGCCACGACAACATCGGTAAGGCCAATCTCTTCATTGTTGTCACCCATTACTATTTTTCTCTTTTGAGAACTTTGACTGGGGAAGGAATCTGTAGGGCCTTTTGATCTTGTAAAATAAGGGTGTTCAACCATTTTATCGACACAGATCAGTTCTAACTACCTGTGAAAGAAATACAACTCAAAGGCAAATATATTAGTTTTAGTTCAGGGCAAGTAATGCAAAATATCACATAGAAAGCATACGAACACGTAAGAGTTGCTTTGTTTGAGGACATGTTAATCCATGAATAATGGGGACTGATTTTTGAACAAGCATGAATTTGCTCGTTTTATTTTGAGGATAGTGACTCAAAAAGGTTAAATTGCGTCTTCTTACTGCATCTCTCGGCATCTGTTGATGTGAATTCAATGTTTCCTTGTAGAATGAAAGGGGGAAAAGAAAAATTCTAAAAGATATGGGCCGGTCATTGAAAGGCTGCCTACGTATCTCCCAAGGAGAATTCAGGCCCTACGTAGTTCAAATACAAAAGGAAATTCTTATTTTCATTCATTCATTTCTTGAAGATTACAAGGAAAGTAAAACAAACATATAATAAAGCTCCTAAAAGATAGATGGTGCATTCATCAAAGCTTCTTCTACTGACTACTGCATTAATCACGGGGGGAAACTCAATTTGAATCTTACCCATGTTGATGAGGGATTCCACGTCATAGCGAAACTCGATGCGCCTTCCAATGTTGTGATAGATGGCGTCATGATAAGGGGAGGGTTTCCAGATTTCAATTCCAACGGGCCAGATCAATTGCTTCGTCATCCTTTCTGATAGAGGTCAAGACCCCTTTTTGAACCAACTGACTGTAGATCTCCAATAGCGTTTTCTTGAAAGGCGTGAAGAAGTGACAAAAAAATAAAGTGTGCTCAGTGACCAGTATACTGGGCTCCGATTGGTCATAGGTAAGGACGGTGTTCTCACCCCACATACACGGGATTTTGCCAACGTTGATCAGGTTGCGGATTGCTGCCTTAAGCTCCACACATTCTTCTACAGTGTGTCTTCTTTGGTTCGGGTGGTAAACACACATCTTTTGAGAGCTTTCATGCCCAAACCCAAACGTGGTTTCTTCGAGAGACTTCAACATGCGTGAAGCCTTAAGGTGCTCATAAATGAGAGCACACAGGATGAATATTACCCCACGCTATTTGTCCACTCATAAGCCAGGAGACTAATCTTTTTGTCTCCTCCTTTTAGACGTCCCAGGAAGGGAGGCATATAGATGATTTCCTCATCGGTATCTTCTTCAATAGCTCCAGGGACCACTGTTGGCTTCTTGATTGAAGAAAGTGCATTTTCCGCGTATTTTCTGAAGCCTCATGGTTATATCATTGTTGAAGACATCATGTTCCTTCCGCATAGCAATCGTCTCCTCGTTCATGATAGCATATCTTTCCATCTTAGCCGCTAACTCCGCATCTCGTGCTGCACTTTTGGCTTGCGCAGCTGCGGTGGTTAGTTCCACTTTTATTTTTCTTTCTCCCATCTCTCGAATCTCTTGTTTGAATCGACACAATTTCATCCTTAAATCCTCCTCGGTCGTCTTTACCTTGACATTCTTCTCTTTTTTCATCTTAACAACAATTTTACCTTTCCTGAGATGATAGAGTAATGTTTTAGGATTTGGTAGTAGGATTTTATTTCTGGCTGAAAAACTCAAGACTCATGGAATTTTAGTCGGACATTTGGTAGTGACTTGTATTTGGTATTGTAGGGATTTTCGGAAATTTTTTGAAAAGAAGTGTGCTAAAAAATCTCATCATTCAAAGCAACGTACCACATAAACAGTTAAAGCACATAAGTAAACAGACGAATATCGCGTCTTAAACATGCATGTGACCCTTTTGTGCCAAGGGTAGGCCTAGCGAATTAAAGGATGTATATGTTTTTTTAAGCCAATTCATTATCCCTAAAAGTAGTTCATTAATAGCATTAAAAAATGTTTCACAAACATAAAATTAGGAAAATGAGTTCGGAAAGTAAAGTACAAAAAAAGCAATCCCACGCAGGGGATGATAACAAACTTCAAACTCATCCTGATCCTTCACCAAGTATGGTCCTCTTGGCGATGCTGACCTCTTTCCACATGGTATATTTGTTCGCCCATAGGTGATCTCTAGCCAACCGAGCCCCTTCCTGATGTTTGAACCTTTCTACCAACTGGATCTATTGTTCCATGCGATCATCCAATTCTGACATGCATTGCCTGACACTTTGTAGCTCTTGCTTTAACTTAGTTATGACTTCGGCGTTCATCCGATTCTGACATGCATTTCCTGGCACTTTGTAACTCTTGCTTTAACTGAGTTATGACTTCGGCGTCTTCTGAATGTCGATGTTGATGCTCCAACTCATTCCTATCAAACTTCTCTTGGAGTTGATGAAGTCGAATTTGATGTTTGGCTCCAACATCTATAATAATATGAGGAACGTTTGGAACGGATTCGATAGTTCCGTCGAGACTCTTCTTTAACCACTCATTATAATCCTTAGAACATTCAGGACGAAACCTGTTTGGCACCGGCTCACCAATACCCTTCGACTTTTCCATAATTGAAGCATCTTTTTGGTAAAAGCAACTTCACCATTTTCATGATCCGTCACAAATCTTGTCATGTCTTCGATTTGAGGAAGCTCTTGTTTCCCTCCTAGTTGTCTAAGTACTCGAGAAGGAGCATATGGTCGAGTTCCTCTCAACCCAACAAATATCAAGTAGGGGGACTTTCCACTTCGGATGACCATTTGTTTTGTTACTACCAAGCATTGGATCGACCACTGCACATCTGCCTCTCTCAAACCCTGAAGTCTCGGGTACCAAAATTCTTGGCCTCCAATCCTGTTGAAATGATTGCGTTGCACCCACTAATAGTGACTTTCGAGTCTGTTCGGTCTTTCCAAGGGATCTGGTTTTGTTGGATTATAAGCATTGACCAAGTGTCTCATCATCTACCATTGAAGTATTAGGTTACACCCTTGAAAGAAACGTGTGCCACTTTTACATCTATCCAATACCCTGCAAACGTCAGCAAGGATCATGGTAGCCAAATTGTAGCACTTTATTGCAGACCCGTAGCCTATTCCATTAAAAATACCATGAGCGACCATTACTACACTTGGATGTATGGTGTAGTTTGATCCTTGGGGAAACATCATTGTCCCAAGTAGGCATATCGCAAAAGCGAGGAGACGTGTTTCCTTCCATTTTTTTTCGAGACAAAATCTTCTTTGAACTTCTCGTAAGCTCTTGCGCGTCCAAATCAATAATACAACTTCTGAAGTGGAATATTTGACCCGGGAAGCCTGTCCATCCACTCAGCTTTGACAAGTGAAAGATATCTTTGATTTCGTAAAAGTCCAATATCTTTGGAAAGAGAAGATCAGTATCGGGTTGGTGTTTTCTCTTGTTGCACATGCCGACACTCTCATAACTTGCAAGAATTTTATCAATAGTCGGAGTCAACTCTACTTCCCCGAACCGAAATACCATGTTGTTGTTGTCCCAAAATTTCACCATTGTTCCAATCAAGTCGGGATAAGCCACCATTTTCATTAATGACGGGAGATGGCGTATGTGTCTTTGAACTTTCTTCTTGTCTTCCGCGTTCATGAACTTCCACCAAACTTTGAGGTAAGGATGGGGTATGGTCACCATTCGAGTCCTCAACGGCTCACATGTCGGATTCATCCTACAAGAAAACAGACAAAGGTAAGCTACCCCCACCCTCATAGATAATTGATTTGTTTAAATCAACATATACATCCTTCAATTAAACACATAAGCATGATTGCCTTTTTATTGGCAAATGGGTCAAATAGATACAAGGTGGGCTTCTAATGGGCCCAACACGCCTTGGGTGTTGGGTCAACTTAGTTCAAAATGCGCTAAAATTGAGATTTGGTTTCGCTTTACGCTAGTTGACTAAGAGTGGCTTTTGAAAGATTGTAAAACCCAAGTGGACAACTTAGGCTGGAACTCACGACAACCATTGGACGCATGACGTACCAATAAATTATTGATCCTTTCGAAAAAGGGTTGAATATATTTTCGACTGCGATTATGCAGAAATCGTCCTTAATATACTATACATACAATAGGAAATGTCATGAATGCAATGACAATTATATCAATTTAAACACATTAAGTACAGATAAACAATTCAACAATTAATAACAATTAGTCAAATAAGTCAAATCTTATGGCTATAACTTAATTAGGTCCCCAACGGAGTCGTCATTTCTATTTTACTCGAAAAAATAAATAAAAGAAATGACTAAGTTTTGAAAAATCGACTAAACTTATAGTTTGAAGAGAAATTGATTTTCCAAAATAATAGAGTCTTCACTTAATTTTTTAGTAAAAATCAAGAAAAAAACCTAAGGTTTTCAAAAGATTCAAACAGATAAAATCAATTGAAAAAGGGTTCGAGTTTAATGTATATTTCGAGAAGGTGTTAGGCCCTTAGAATGTCCGCTAACTTGCGGTTGACCGGCGATTTGACTAAAAATCACTTTGACTAATTTTGAGAAAATATTAACTAAGAAAACTCATTTTTTTTCATTATTATTTTTACTTATTATCATTATTTTATTATTGTTTTTTGTTATTGTCATTTTAATTATCTTAAGGGGAAATGAACTAAAGGGGAATAATTTAAGTGGCAAAACTAATAATAAAAATAGAGCCAAGTATAAAAATACAAATATTTTAGTTTGAATATGATGAAAAATGAAATGGCAATCTATGAGAATTTAATTAAATTAAATCATAAAATAAATAAAGTTAGTCAAATAATACAATATAAATAATAAGAGAGGGAAATAAAATAATTAGACTTGGGCTTTGGCCCAAATACAATTAAATTGACTATTTGACCCACCTGTCCTAAGTCTATCACTTTGCCAACAATCATGGGTCAGCCCATTAACTCTTTTGGACCTGCTGAAATTTCCTTAGGTCTTTTGCCCTTTTTCATTCTCACTTGTCATGATACACACCAAGTGTATACTCGATGTATACACCATGTATACAATTTATTCTTGAACTCCTGAACTTGTATTTTTATTCGGACTTTGTATTTTTTGCATTTTTTCACCTTGTACTTCCGTGTTTGAACCTGTATATTGTATTGTTGACTGTATATCCATGTATACAGCGGGCATATCAGTGTATACAACCCCTTCTCTGGGCTTTTTGGACACCTAAAATTTAATGTTTCATCTCAGGTATAACTCTCCAGCCCTGTTTGTCGTTTCAAGACCCAGTTGGCTCGATAAAAAAATAGAATCGAACCTCCGTGGCCCAACGAGAAATATAAATGGGTAAACCGAATCCAAATGGATTCCCTCGGGATATCACATGAAGCAAGAAGAAAGGAAAAGGATTAACACATGTTTATGATAAAGAAACTTAAAAAGGAAACGTCAAGCTAACTAACAGAGAAAACAAGCACACTAATGACATAATTCCAACACATTTCCAACGGTGACTATTTAATTGTACATAACCCACATCCGTGCTTCCAGATTTAAAGTTAATGAGTTAAACTTCCCCTCAAAGATATAATTTCCAGAAAAATTGGGTACAAACAAGCCAATGAAAAATTAAACCTTTAAAGTTCAACGATTTAAAGAAGGAAAAGGTATTTTAAAGAAGCGACAACTCCACATTAATGATTAATCTAAATCAATTAGAAAATCACATTATCATTATTTTTAGACAATACACACTGCTGGTCCAAGTAAAATTGCAAAAAAAAAAAACATGCATCCTACATCCTACATCCTAAACTAAGAGACTCCATCAGCCTCAACCAATGTGGCATTGCCTCAAACACATAAAAGGAAGGAAAATGAACCAGTAACCACCCAAAGCAAGTAAAGAAATCATATTCCATTCTTGGCAACTGTAAGCACATACTAAAATTGAATGAAAGCACATACACTCTCAACCTATCGAGACTTAGATAAAAAAAAATAACGAGAAATGCTAAAATAAGTAAAAGCACAATTGACTAAACAATATCATCCAACTTTGAAAATTCAACAAGGAATTTTATGACGTGTTGATTAAAATTTGCAAAGGTCATCACATTAAAGCTCATAGATAAGAAATAACCAATACCAAGGCTAAGTATCAAATAAGTTCATGACAGATTTTCATATTAGACAAGGACAAGAAAATTATTTTCTGGAAAGTAAAGGTGAACTTTAGGTAAATTGATGCATTGCAATAGATGAGATGCGAACATAATATCATGAATAGGAACCAAAGAGATATAGACATCACTCAAACTACTCGCGAAAACAGGGGTGAATCATACAAGATTAGGCTAAATTTTATTGGAAAGCTACAATCATGAAGCGACACAATTAGAAGGGACATCCGGGAACACAAAGAAACAGTAAAGAGGATGGAACAGCACAACGGACACAAACAGACATTCCTCAACTTGAACTAACTAGCTTATCTGCATGGAATATACAGCCGATTCTATTAAATAAAGAAAATTAACGATGCAGTAAGCAACAGATAAATCACAACTTTTAATTTGTAAATAATAATTGTAGAAAACAACTTATATATCAGGTCATGTAGGTCATGTAAGTCATGTAAGTCGAAGTCACCTGTAGAAGATGATTGCAAGCTTTACGACTGAACCACAACTTTCACAACTCACTAGCCGAGATAATAGCGAAATAAAAGATTCCAACAATGAGAACAAGAACTCGGGAGGGGGGTAACATCATACTTCAACGAAAACGAAAACAAACAACAATTATGGACTTTCAAACAAATCCTATCACTGATTTGCAACTAACAGTAGTGAATCAAAGACATTCCAAATCCTAGCATGTAAGTGGCTCACACATTCGAAAGTCAACTAACAACATTACGAGCAAAACGTAGAAACGAAGTGAGTGTTACCTTTAAAAGTGCAGCAAAACTGAGACAGATCGAGCTGGAATGGGCAGCGACCTCTTACACCACTTCAAAACTCGATCAAACAACCGGAATATCCGAACTGACTTCGAACAAAGACTCTTTCAAAACCAAAAACTAAAACTGCATTACGAATTTCTCAAGTGTAAAAATCAATTGCTCAAGAAAACTCCCCACTTTTTCTCCAACCCTTTACAGTGAATAAGGGTAGAATATATATAGGCAAAATTAGGGTTCGGATTTAGGGGGAAAACGAATAGAATTCGAATACGAATGAGACCCACCCCAAATTCAAACTTCAAAATCTTTCACCATTAAAGAAAGACATACTTTTTCCTGCAAATTCAACCCATTCCGAAAGAGGAAAAGGCGAGATGGACGCCCGGGATCGATTCATTCGTCCTTGGGCGCGCCGTGGAGTAATCTCGTGGCTACAAGGACTGAGACGCGGTTTGGTG
>NC_064284.1:59765402-59775437 GCF_019186545.1 Solanum stenotomum | reverse complement strand
TTTCTCCTTTGATATCAATGTTGTGATGACTACTCTATGTTGTTGCGGCTAGAGATGTACATAGATCGGTTTGATTTGATTTTTCATTAAAAAAAAATCTAAATCAATTATGTTGGTTTATTAAATTTAAAAATTAAATCAAATCACATAAAGTTGTTTTTTTCGATTTTGACTTTAATCGATTCTTTTGGTTTTTTTCGATTTTTTACTACTATACGGTGTTTGAAAAAGAGATCAAATATATTTTCACTTTCATGTGTGATAAGCTAAACTTAAAAAATGTTAAATGAATAAAGTTTTTTGAAAAGACGGTAAAATTCACATGAGTACAATTTTTTTTTTTTGAAATATCAACACTCATTATGTTAAATTAATAAGATTAAAGGCTACATGCAAACTGAATACAAAACAAAATATTTACAAAGTAAATTGTTAACTTTGAATTTGAAAAATTATAATAATATAAGTGTAACTTCGAATCTAAATACAAAATAAAATATTTACAAATTATAACAATATAAGTGAAGAATATCTAGCTAATACTTGTCCAGGTAGAAATAATAGTAGAACGAGAAATGCCCAGCTTATAGAGGACTTCCAAGAAACCTTGATAAATGTAGATGAATACATGTCAGACAATGAAAGCATATATTCGGTAATAAGTATAGATGCCATAGAAGGAAGACAAGATTCGTCGGATTCAGAGGAAGAAACTCTAATAAACGAAATAGGATTAGAAAAATTAGACTTAAACATCAAAGATTTTACTTTTGTTAATATACAATGTGATCACCAATTTTCTAAAGGTAAAGGTTTAGATAGTAAAAAATGCTTTAATTGCACGGGATATCTCAGTAAAGACAGAAGAACTTAATGTATGAATTGCTATATAAAAGAATGCCTTATGTGCATAGACAAGATATTTAATATTAAAGTTTTAGACCAGACGATAAGTACAAAAGAAAAAACATTAATATCCTTAGAAAAAAGGATTGATAGTTTAGAGGATAGAATAAGTAAATTAGAAAAAGGGAAAGAAAAAGTAGAAGAAGAAACCAACTAAAACACAACAGAAGAAGAAACCAAACTCTTAAATGAAAAGGAGGATTAAAATAATTTGAGGGATTAATTTGTAACGAATATAAGAAAATTAATACTATCAAAATATTAACAAGAATAAGGATTCAAGACTGCGAAATAGAAACCTTAGCTCTAGTAGACTCTGCACAAAAAACATAATAAATAGAAGTATCATGCCCTTAGATATAATAAAAGAATTTCCAGAGTCACAAAGCGCCATGCAAATGGATGGATCTTCAAATATATATAAATATTATGTTAATAATGCTCAAATAAGTTTTTTAAATACATGTGCAGATTTTTATAAACCCACATATAAATTAGAAAAAATATGGGTTAGAGATTTAAATATTAGAGTAGACTTTGTTTTAGATTTAGATTTCTTACTACATAACAACAGAAGCTGTATCCTTACTAGAGACGGAGTAACATTTTCTAAAAATATGACTCAGACCTCAATAACAACAGAATCAGTTCCAACAAGATCCAGGAATCTTAAAAATACCGATAAATTTAATACAAATACATCAAAATGTAATAAAGGAGAAGAATGTAATTGTACTAAGATACATGTTATTGAAGAAATTGAATTATTAGAGCAAAGTTTATCGGATATGCAACTAGAAAAAAGTTATAACTTAATAGAAATTAATACAGAACTTTACAATTTCAAAAAAGGATTACAACATATAGGAATCATAAAAAATCAGAAAGACCTAGAGGAGGTAATTTCCATCTTAGATAAATTAGAAATAATCGGAGAAAGACCTCTAAAGCACTGGGAAGCCAACCTATAACTTGCAGACTTGATATTATTAACCCAGAATATATTGTTAAAACTGCTTCAATAGAATCCACAAATGAAGACCTAAAAGAATTCGAAGATCAGATAAGAGAATTACTATAAATGGGAGTAATAAGAAGATCGACTTCAAGACATAGGTCAGCTTCATTTATGGTAAGAAATCATAATGAAATAATAAGAGGAAAAACTAGAATGGTAATAAACTATAAAAGTCTTAATGACAATACTAGAATGGATGAATATAAATTGCCAGACAAATTAGAATTAATAAATAGGATACAAGGTAGAATTTTTTTTAGTAAGTTTGATTGTAAATTCGGATACTTGCAAGTCAAAATGCATGAAGACAATATATAATTGATAGCTTTTACTTGGCCAGAGGGACATTTTGAATGGTTAGTAATGCCCTTCGATGTAAAAACAACTCCTCCAATCTTTCAAAGAAGGATGGATAATATATTTAGAGATTATAAAAATTTTATTCTATTATATGTAGATGACATTTTAGTATTTAGTAATAATACCACCGAACATCTAGGACATTTGCAAACGGTGTTTACGTTATTCATAGATAATGGAATTATAATTAATAAAAAGAAAATGAAATTATGTAAAAATCTTATAAAATTCCTAGGGGTAGAAATTGGAAACGGAAGGATAAAATTATAACCCCATATAGCAAAAAAGGTCCTAGAGATGCCTGATATATTAGATAAAACCAAAGACTTACAAAAATTTCTAGGAATATTAAATTATGGAAGAAATTTTATAAAAGACCTAGGAAAAATAGCAGGACCCATACATTCTAAAACAGGAGTTCATGGACAAAAAACATTCAATATTGAAGACATAAAACTAGTACAAAAGCTTAAACAGATGGTTAAAAATATACTAGATTTAGCCTTCCCACTAGAAAGTGACTATCCAATAGTAGAAACAGACGGAAGTCTAGAAGAATGAGGAGCAGTACTAAAAACAAGGAACAATAAATACGGAGACAAGAAAGACGAAAAAATTTGCGCCTATCACAGTGGGAAATATAAGGAGAAAGGAAACATGAGTAGCATAGATGCATAAATTCTAGTAGTCATATTTGGATTAAATAGTTTTAAATTATATATTATTAATAAAAAGGAAATTTTGGTAAGAACTGACTGCGAAGCTGTTGTAAAATTCCACCAGAAAATAGAAAGAAAAAATAGTAGTAAAAGAAGATGGCTAAATTTTTTAGACGCTACATCAATATACAATATATCTTTAGAGCATATAAAGGGAAAAGATAATTCCTTAGCAGATCAACTAAGCAGGCTTATGAAAACTAATTATTGATTTTCAGAATGAGTACAAGCAATAACAAAGATAAAGCATCTAGTTCAAGTTCAAGTAACAGTGGACGGATAGACAAAGACTTATACTTGCAGACTCTTTTGGAAAACACTTTATTCCAATCACAGACAAGATTAGAGGAAGCAAGACTAAATACTACGAGCATGGATAGACTATACTTTGGGAAACAAAATCTAATTTTCTATCCCCCGTCTAATCTAAGTTTCAGGGTAAAACCAGAAACAAAGATAGATAAACCTAAGTGATGCTTGATAGACAACTTATGGATAACATAGTACAAAATTCCAAGAGATAATAGTTATTTAATTCAGTGGTAAATTCGTTAAGCCACTACTTTACAGACAAAAATGAAGATAAAAATTTTAGATTCTACGTAGTGGTTCAAGGAAGATTGCCAGGGGTTTTTCAGACATGGATAGAAGTGATAGACTCAATCAAAGACTTTCCAACCCCTCTCTTCAAAGAATTTAATGAGTTAAATGAGGCATTAGACTATGCAAGAGGAACTCTTGGGCCTAACTATTTCATAAGCCCAGCCCTAAGACAAACTACAACACCTTTCTTACAATACAACATTCGAAACGATATAGACAAAATAATTTTTTGTGACCAATACTTTTCAATGACCGAAGGAATCAAAAGACTAAACCAAACCATTGTGAAACTAGAGAAAGAAAAAGAAAAAATGACCCAGCATATTCATTTCTTACAAGAAAAGACTTTACATTTTAGTACCAACCAAAGTATACCATAACTAATAAAAGATTGTCCAAAAGGATTGAAGAGTTCTCCATCTCATTATAAAATGGATAAGACGGGTGTGCATTTCCCAACGAATGTAGAAAGAGCTATTGTATCAGCTAAAGGTACAACTAGTCCCGTTCAAATGGTAGTGGGTAAAGACTCATCAAATCCGTTGATGGGAGACACTTTGCCCAAAAGTGTAAGTATTTTGCCAGCAAGTTTCACTGAGGTGGCAGAGACAAGTACAAAGGCTAAGAAATTCTTACAAAAAAGGAAAAAAAATAATAGAATAGAAAAAATAATACAAAGTTCCCTTTGTAAGTTACTTAAAGAAAAAACTAAGGAAGTTATACAAGAAAAAATTATACAAGAAAGCCAAAATCGGAGCTAGAATCGGCAGATTCTGATCCTGAAGACACAGGGAGCAGAAGTGATGAGTACGATCCATCGATAGACCAATTTACTCAGCATCACGACCCGAATGAAGACGATGAATCAGGGATGAGTTTCGATTCCAAAACACTACACAACCTGGATACCTAATAGAATACAAATACGTAAGCAATGATGTCAACAAAAGAAGACAAATAAGGATACATAAGCACTAATGTTATAAGTCACTACTTTAAAGACTCCACTACTTAGAAACAGACAAAGAAAGGGACAATTATTTTGATAAAGTATTTCCACCCATGTGACGATGGAGCCCAAAGAGCACCTGGTAGGAAAGAAAAATTATTTCAATATTTGAAATCCGAAGTTCAAATCCAGAATCTTTGTCTATAAATAAGACCATTTACGAGAAGAAGAGACAGAGCGAAGAACAGAGCAAGCAGAAACATAAGCATACAAAGAGATTAGTGTGAGTAGAGAGTTTTTAAGTTCTTAAAGTTTTAAGTTTTTTTTTTTTTTTTAAAAACAAAGTGTGAGTGTTTGTGTACAAAGAGTGTGATTGTTTAATTTTCTGCAAGTAGCTGCTAGGTCACTCGGGGACTCTCAAAAGGTAAACCTCATTCCGACCATTATCATGTAAGTAGTTATCTGTTTTCTATATCTTAGTAAGTTTCTCCTTATATTATGTATGTATTATTATGTACTGTTATTATGAATGTATAATATGATGTTTATATTACTATGATGTTCATATACTCTTTAAATTACTCTTAGTAAATGGTTAGTTTCTTACCTTCTTAGTAACCACGATGGATTAACCTGTAAATACCTAGGGAAGTTGAAAGTCCGCCATGGTCAGGGAACCGAAAGGAATGTGTATCCAGGGTGTGGTTAAAGAAGCAGGTGCTAAGAACATGAGTTAAGGAAAAGAGATGAACATAGTAAGGTTAAAAGAGATGAGCAATTTAAAAGAAAAGTAATTTTGGGAGAAATTACATAGATTTAGTAACAAAAAACTACTAAACTAGATAACGGAGCAAGAAGAGGGAGTATTGAGTAGGATTTTACAACATAATTTACAAACGCAGCCTATTCTAACATCACAACCTAATTTTATCTAAAATGTTTAAATAAAATTTATAAGGTTTTTAGATAAAATTAGGTTGTGATGTTAGAATAGGTTGCGTTTGTAAATTATGTTGTAAAATCTTACTCAGTACTCCCTCTTCCTTCTCCGTTATCTAGTTTAATAGTTTTTTGTTACTAAATCTATGTAATTTCTCCCAAAATTACTCCTTTTTTTTTTAAAAAATGTTCATCTCTCTTTACCTTACTCTGTTCATCTCTTTTCCTTAACCCATGTTCTTAGCATCTACTTCTTTAACCACACCCTGAATACACATTCCTTTCGGTTCCCTGACCATGGCGGACTTTCAACTTCCCTAGGTATTTACAGGTTAATCCATCGGGGTTGCTAAGAAGGTAAGAAACTAACCATTTACTAAGAGTAATTTAAAGAGTATATGAACATATAGTAATATAAACATCATATTATACATTCATAATAACAGTACATAATAATACATACATAATATAGGGAGAAACTTACTAAGATATAGAAAACATATAACTACTTACATGATAATGATCGAAATGAGGTTTCCCTTTCGAGAGTCCCTGGGTGACCTTGCAGCTACTTGCAGAAAATTAAACATTCACACTCTTTGTATACAAACACTCACACTTTGTTTTTTTTTTTTTTAAAAAAAAACTTAAAACTTTAAGAACTTAAAAACTCTCTACTCACACTAATCTCTTTGTATGCTTATGTTTCTGCTTGCTCTGTTCTTCGCTCTGTCTCTTCTTCTCGTAAATGGTCTTATTTATAGAAAAAGATTCTGGATTTGAACTTCAGATTTCAAATATTGAAATAATCTTTCTTTCCTACCGGGTGCTTTTTGGGCCCCATCGTCACATTGGTGAAAAGACTTTATCAAAATAATTGTCCCTTTCTTTGTCCGTTTCTAAGTAGTGGAGTCTTTAAAGTAGTGACTTATGACATTAGTGCTTACGTATCCTTATTTGTCTTCTTTTGTTGACATCATTGCATACGTATTTGTATTCTATTAGGTATCCAGGTTGTGTAGTGCTTCGGAATCGAAACTCATCCCTGATTCATCGTCTTCATTTGGGTTGTGGTGCTGAGTAAATTGGTTTATCGATGGATCGTACTCATCACTTCTGCTCCCTGTGTCTTCAGGATCAGAATCTGCCGATTCTGGCTCCAATTTTGGGCTTTCTTGTATAATTTTTTCTTGTATAACTTCCTTAATTTTTTCTTTAAGTAACTTACAAAGGGAACTTTGTATTATTTTTTCTATTCTATTTTTTTTTCTTTTTTGTAAGAATCTCTTAGCATTTGTACTTGTCTCTGCCACCTCAGTGAAACTTGCTGGCAAAATCCTTAAACTTTTGGGCAAAGTGTCTGCCATCAATGGATATGATGAGTCTTTACCCGCTATCATTTGAATGGGACTAGTTGTACCTTTAGCTGATACAATAGATCTTTCTACATTCGTTGGGAAATGCACACTCGTCTTATCCATTTTATAATGAGATGGAGAACTATTCGATCCTTCTGGTCGGTCTTTTATTTGTAATGGTATACTTTGGTTGGTACTAAAATGTAAAGTCTTTTCTTGTAAGAAATGAATATGCTGGGTCATTTTTTCTTTTTCTTTCTCTAGTTTCTCAATGGTTTGGTTTAGTCTTTTGAATCCTTCGGTCATTGAAGAGCAGTGGTCACAAAAATTTATTTTGTCTGTATCCTTTCGAATGTTGTATTGTAAGAAAGGTGTTGTAGTTTGTCTTAGGGCTGGACTTATGAAATAGTTAGGCCCAAGAGTTTCTCTTGCATAGTCTAATGCCTCGTTTAACTCATTAAATCCTTTGAAGAGAGGGGTTGGAAAGTCTTTGATTGAGTCTATCACTTCTAGCCATGTCTGAAAAACCCCTAGCAATCTTCCTTGAACCACTACGTAGAATTTGAAATTTTTATCTTCATTTTTGTCTGTAAAGTAGTGGCTTAACGAATTTACCACTGAAATGAAATAACTATTATCTCTTTGAATTTTGTTGTATGCTATCCATAGGTTGTCTATCAGGTATCTCTGAGGTTTATCTATCTTTTTTTCTGATTTTACCCTGAAACTTAGATTAGACGGGGGATAGAAAATTAGATTATGTTTCCCAAAGTATAGTCTTTCCATGCTCGTAGTATTTAGTCTTGCTTCCTCTAATCTTGTCTATGATTGGAATATAGTGTTTTTCAAAAGACTCTGCAAGTATAAGTCATTGTCAATCCGTCCACTGTTACTTGAACTTGAACTAGATGCTTTGTCTTTGTCTTGCTTGTACTCATTCTGAAAATCAATAATTAGTTTTCATAAGCCTGCTTAGTTGATTGCTAAGGAGTTATCTTTTCCCTTTATATGCTCTAAAAATATATTGTATATTGATGTAGTGTCTAAAAAATTTAGCCATCTTCTTTTACTACTATTTTTTCCTTCTATTTTCTGGTGGAATTTTACAATAGCTTCACAGTCAGTTCTTATCGAAATTTCTTTTTTATTAATAATATATAATTTAAAACTATTTAATCCATATATGACTTCTGGAATTTCTGGATCTATGCTACTCATGTTTCCTTTCTCCTTGTATTTGCCACTGTGATAGGCGTTTTTTCGTCTTTCTTGTCTCCATATTTATTGTTCCTTGTTTTTAGTACTGTTCCCCATCCTTCTAAACTTCCGTCTGTTTCTACTATTGGATAGTCAGTTTCTAGTGAGAGGGCTAAATCTGGTATATTTTTAACCGTCTGTTTAAGCTTTTGTACTAGTTTTATGTCTTCATTATTGAATGTCTTTTGTCCATGAACTCCTATTTTAGAATATAAGGGTCCTGCTATTTTTCCTAGGTCTTTTATAAAATTTCCTGCATAATTTAATATTCCCAGAAATTTTTGTAAGTCTTTGGTTTTATCTAATTTATCAGGCATCTCTAGGACCTTTTTTTGCTATATGGGGTTGTAATTTTATCCTTCCGTTTCCAATTTCTACCCCTAGGAATTTTATAAGATTGTTACATAATTCCATTTTCTTTTTACTAATTATAATTTCATTATCTATGAATAACTTAAACACCGTTTGCAAATGTCTAGAAAGAGCTATTGTA
This sequence comes from Solanum stenotomum, assembly GCF_019186545.1. NCBI lineage: Eukaryota > Viridiplantae > Streptophyta > Magnoliopsida > Solanales > Solanaceae > Solanum > Solanum stenotomum. Next base: position 59,766,835 of record NC_064284.1, on the reverse strand, counting down.
TCAGCTAAAGGTATAACTAGTCCCGTTCAAACGGTAGCGGGTAAAGACTCATCAAATCCGTTGATGGCTGACACTTTGCCCAAAAGTGTGAGGATTTTGCCAGCAAGTTTCACTGAGGTGGCAGAGACAAGTACAAAGACAAAGAGATTCTTACAAAAAAAGAAAAAAAATTAATAGAATAGAAAAAATAATACAAAGTTCCCTTTGTAAGTTACTTAAAGAAAAAACTAAGGAAGTTATACAAGAAAAAATTATACAAGAAAGCCCAAAACCGGAGCCAGAACCGGCAGATTCTGATCCTGAAGACACAAGGAGTAGAAGTGATGAGTACGATCCATCGATAGACCAATTTACTCAGCACCACGACCCAAATGAAGATGATGATTCAGGGATGAGTTTCGATCCAAAGCACTACACAACCTGGATACCTAATAGAATTCATATACGTAAACAATGATGTCAACAAAAGAAGACAAATAAGGATACGTAAGAACTAATGTCATAAGTCACTACTTTAAAGACTCCACTACTTAGAAACAGACAAAGAAAGGGGCAATTATTTTGATAAAGTCTTTCCACCCATGTGATGATGGGGCCCAAAGAGCACCCAGCAGGAAAGAAAGATTATTTCAATATTTGAAATCCGAAGATCAAATCCGAAATATTTGTTTATAAATAAGACCATTTACGTGAAGAAGATATAGAGCGAAGAACAGAGCAAGCAGAAGCATAAGCATACAAAGAGATTAGTGTGAGTAGAGAGTTTTTAGGTTTTTAAAGTTGTAAGTTTTTTTTTTTAATAAACAAAGTGTGAGTGTTTGTGTACAAAGAGTGTGAGTGTTTAATTTTCTGCAAGTAGCTGCAAGGTCACTCGGGGACTCCCGAAAGGAAAACCTCATTCCAACCATTATCATGTAAGTAGTTATCTGTTTTCTATATCTTAGTAAGTTTCTCCTTATATTATCTATGTATTATTATGTACTGTTGTTATGAATGTATAATATGATGTTTATATTACTATGATGTTCATATACTCTTTAAATTAATCTTAGTAAATGGTTAGTTTCTTACCTTTTTAGTAACCCCGATGGATTAACCTGTAAATATCTAGGGAAGTTGAAAGTCCGCCATGGTCAGGGAACCGAAATGACTGTGTATCCCAGGGTGTGGTTAAAGAAGCAGGTGCTAAGAACATTGGTTAAGGAAAAGAGATGAACAAAGTAAGGTAAAGAGAGATGAACATTTAAAAAAAAAGTAATTTTGGGAGAAATTACATAGATTTAGTAACAAAAAGCTACTAAACTAGATAACGGAGCAGGAATAGGGAGTACTGAGTAGGATTTCACAACCTAATTTACAAACGCAGCCTATTCTAACATCACAACCTAATTTTATCTAAAAACCTTATAAATTTTATTTAAATGTTATATATA